>NC_056743.1:1188347587-1188357587 GCF_019279795.1 Protopterus annectens | reverse complement strand
GCCATCTCCTGGATGTGACTTGATAGCTTGATAGCTTGGTGACTTGGTAGCTTGTCCCTCCTTGTTATGTCAGGACCCTTTAGGAAACTATGTCTCTGGCAGACCTAGACAACAGTAAACACATACACGATTATGTCACAAGCCAATGCTAATGAAGCCTTTGATAACTTTTCTCCTTGTTTTTGTGAATTCTGTTAGTCCTATGTGGCATACAGTTCAATTCCCATTTTTATGAATGTCTCACTGGAGAGTCTATTACACTAATACATCCCATGAACTCCTGTGTTTTGGAATAGAAGGTAGCACTGTGTAACATGACAGCGCTGTACAGTACAGCTATGTAAGGCAGTCAGTGCAGGTACACTATACCATTCCCAATAACTAAATGTAGGCACTGTATATGGCATACTGTACATACACAGACTACCTTACACAACTGAACTATGATTCTCTGTTACACCTGACTGTGATTCATAAATAAACTGTAGTCATAAGGTATGGTTGTGGGGGGAGGGGATCATTGCTATGATAATACTGTAATGAGATAATCTAGTGCTGAGTGAGTTTCCATTGCAGATGAGGCAAGTTTGTGTGTGTTAGCAACCTTACCTGCACTGTATGGGACTCAGGTGCCTGAAGGATTTATACTGCTGTGCCAAGTAGGGAATGGAGGGCTTTTCAAATGTGACAACACTAGTATGCTGCACAGGAGGGGGATTGCTGCACCCATATGTTGTACATCAATGTTTATACAAAGATAGATTCTCATAATTTACTCCATTGGGACATTGGGTAGAATGAGGGTATGCTGTTTATGAACTGTGTGTGGAGCAGGACTGCACATTGTTTTTAGTTCCATCAGCACAATGACTTTTATAAATTGCAAAGGTGTTTTGTATACCACTCTATGGCACAAATTCTAACTGACATTCAAAATAACATTTCCATTTAGAATGAAAAGACTTAAATGCAGTAAATGTCCCTGGCTTTTTTTTTCCTGTTTGAAGGCTCTTAATAACAACAGGGATAGTGGCTGGTTAGAATGGAAAAAAGAGTTTGGATCCACATCTCTGTTCACTCAATTCTTTAAACATAAAAAGGATTGCAAACCGGCATCAATATCTGTTCATTCTAACTGTCTAAGGAAGAAGCACATGATATCAGCAGGTTATTCAAAGTAGTTTTGGCAGTCTTGACACACTTTGTATCTTGATATTCTATTATAACTTACAGAACATTTTATTATAAACTGTGATTGGTAAACTGACATATGGCCTCATATACAGGTACCAAACAAAGTGTTTCACTGGACATTTGATGTTGAAATCTTCATTGTACTAGGTTTCCATGGAAAACACATATATTTTCTGATCATGAAGTATGATGAAGGTAGTGCCTGACATATTAATTTAATGATTGATTGACTGATTCATTAGGCAAGTTGATGGACTGGTCCAGGAACCATTTTCAGCCATATTCCAGGCCATTTTGGCACATACAAAGTACATGTAAAAATACAATAAACACAGTTGTAGAAGTTACATAGGCTAACAAACATAAAGGCCATATAAGTATAATATACAGTGCTCCAGGAAAAAAAAAAAGATTTTTTTAAACATGTCATAGTTCAAATGCAATGGTCTGAAGTAGGTATAATGGTTTGTCACTGAAGTTCCTAAGAATAGAATAAGAGCCCTAACTGTTCAGCTAATCACCCTATTGTTACTCTCTAAATGTCTTGTGATTAACTCTTAAAGGGGACTGAATATGACCTTTTATATGTATATATCAAATATAGGGGTTATTATGCCTTTCACTATCACACTATGATATTTTGTGTTGCAGCCAGTTTTTTCTACAGTGCAATATATGCATTCTGCTCAGAAAGCAGAATACAACACAGGTCCAGAATACTTCTATTTTGATTTGCTATTACATCAGAAGTAGAAATCATAGCTACATCAGTGAAAATGTATTTTTCACTTATGATAGATATGTCATGGCTGAAATGTTATAATTTGAAGCAACTAAAGTGACATGGTCAAATTCAGCAGATACCTGAAATGAATCCCTTAAGGGGAGAAGAGCAGACTTCAATTAATTTTATAGCTGAGCATTTTATTGCTTCTACCAGAAAAAAAGACAGTGTTTCACAGGCATTCTCTGCCATGGTCTGACATGGTGCTGTTGCTTAGTTTCCTTTGGGAGTGTTGTAGAGTTAGCTGAATATAACAATAGTTTTGAATTGCCAATAAAACCATAAAAAAGAAAAAGAACGAAGCAGGGTCTCTCAGGATAAATCCACACAAACTTTTATTCAGAATAGTATACCAGTCAGATAAGCGCTTTCACTCAATAGAGCTTCATCAGATCTACATTATTCAAATCAATTAAAACAATCATCTTAAATGTAAATTCAAAAATCTTCACATCCTATCACAAACTTCACTTAATCAAAAACCTAATTAATGCAAATGAATAATTAAGTAGAAGCAGTGTTTCTAAAACATTAAAGTGACATATCAGAGAAACTAGTATATGCATGACTAAACAGCTCTTAAGGCTCATAATGAAATGGCTTGAATAGATGAAAAATATATAGCAAGTGTAATATATTTAAAAACATATATTTAAAAACTATGATATATAATATGTATGAAAAACATATACATTGAAATATGTATATAGGAATGAACAGTGAATATATATGTTAAGAGCTATATATATAATGAAGGACATATAAAAAATAGTATGGGAGTGTTGTAGAGTTAGCTGAATATAACAATAGTTTTGAATTGATTTGTATCATGTAATTATCTGTTTATTATATTAGAAATATAAATCATTTATATTTCAGCAGAGAAAATATATTTTCTATTTGTAGCATGTCAAGGCTAAAGTGGTATGGCAACTAAAGTAGTGGGATAAAAATCAGTGATGTGCTACACTGAAATACATCTCCGTTGCTTATTTTAAAGCTGTCTCACTATGTTAAACCCATTTAACATAGCGAAACAGTAAAAAGCAACGGAGATCTTGCTTTCTCCGTTGCTTTTGGCCACAGCTCTGATGTACTGCGTAGGCATGTGCAGTACATCAGAACTGCCGCGGATACCAGACAGCTGCGGAAGGGCAACAAAGAGGCATTATACAATGCCGTTATTTAAGAAAAGTAATTATTTCTTTTCTTAAATAATGTCATAGTATAATAGCAATAACTCACTTCTGGGTGTGGGTAATGCAGGATTTACCCACGGTTGTCTTTGTTTGGTCCCTCGGGCTTCACCCTCGGGATCAAACCACGCCAACCGTGGGTAAATCCCGCATTACCCACACCCAGGCGTGGGTTATTGCTATAGTATCACATGGCTTCACTGTCTTGGTCTGGCACTTTGCATTACACTCAATTTCCACTAGGGTGATGTATATGGCTTTTGCTTAAGGTGGAGACTACAACACTGGTATAAAGTGGTTTATTATCATTTTGTTGTACTGTACTTGTGTGCTTTTACAAAGGTCTAACATAGCCGTTAACCTACTCAGATATGCGAACCGTATAATGTTACAATGTAGCAGTGCGAACAGGTAACGTGATTTGCACAAGTGCATTTCGGTAAGACAAACAAGACAAATCAAGTCTATTATACGTTATATCTTCCTTGAGTGGTATGCTGCATTTTGTATAATTCGACATCTCTGGTCATGAATTTTGACATGTTACATTGTCAAACTTTTCGCATATAGGATTTGCGGAAATGAATGCTCACACAAGTAAGGTATGATCAAACAATAGTAAACTGTATAAAATAGAACTTCTATTAAGAAACACCAACTCCCTGAAAATTGATGAGCCAAAAGGGAGAAAAAAATCCCAAAACTCAGAAGAGAGGAGTAGGGTTGCCACCTTTTCAAATGCCCAAAGTGGGACATTTTTTGCAGAAACGTCAGATTTTGCAGGGCAAAACATATCCATGGCAAGTACAAATGAAAGAACTTAACTTTTTTGCCAAAATAAAACTTATTCTTGTAGCATTTGAGTTGCTTATTCTGTTTCTTCAGATACAAAATAACTGTTTTATGCAACTATTAAAGAAAATATAGGAAATATTTTTGTCCTAAAATCTCAGGACATTTACCATTTTTTCAATATTTTTGCAGGACACAACTGCCCAAAGAGGGACTGTCCCTCGCAAAGTGGGACAGGTGGTAACCCTAGAGAGGAAAAAATCTATTTTAATAATTTTTTGGAAGAAATCTCCCAAAACGAATGAATCATTGCCAGTGCACACTTGGAAATTGCAACAGCAATGATTTACTCCATTGGGACATTGGGTAGAATGATGGTATGCTGTTTATGAACTGTGTGTGATCAGTGGCATTACTTACAGAATAGATTAGTGTTGGATGGATTGCCTTTGTGCAGTGGAGCAGGACTGCATATTGTTTTTAGTTCCATCAGCACAATGACTTTTATAAATTGCAAAGGTGTTTTGTATACCACTCTATGGCACAAATTCTAACTGACATTCAAAATAACATTTCCATTTAGAATGAAAAGACTTAAATGCAGTAAATGTCCCTGGCTTTTTTTTTTTTCTGTTTGAAGGCTCTTCATAACAGCAGGGCTAGTGGCTGGTTAGAATGGAAAAAAAAGTATGGATCCACATCTCTGTTCACTCAATTCTTTAAACATAAAAAGGATTGCAAAATGGCATCAATATCTGTTCATTCTAACTGTCTAAGGAAGAAGCACATGATATCAGCAGGTTATTCAAAGTAGTTTTGGCAGTCTTGACACACTTTGTATCTTGATATTCTATTATAACTTACAGAAAATTTTATTATAAACTGTGATTGGTAAACTGACATATGGCCTCATATACAGGTACCAAACAAAGTGTTTCACTGGACATTTGATGCTGAAATATTCATTGTACTAGGTTTCCATGGAAAACACATATATTTTCTGATCATGAAGTACGATGAAGGTAGTGCCTGACATATTAATTTAATGATTGATTGACTGATTTTTTAGGCAAGTTGATGGACTGGTCCAGGAACCATTTTCAGCCATATCCCAGGCCATTTTGGCACATACAAAGTACATGTAAAAATACAATAAACACAGTTGTAGAAGTTACATAGGCTAACAAACATAAAGGCCATATAAGTATAATATACAGTGCCCCAGGGAAAAAAAAGATTTTTTTAAACATGTCATAGTTCAAATGCAATGGTCTGAAGTAGGTATAATGGTTTGTCACTGAAGTTCCTAAGAATAGAATAAGAGCCCTAACTGTTCAGCTAATCACCCTATTGTTACTCTCTAAATGTCTTGTGATGAATTCTTAAAGGGGACTGAATATGACCTTTTATATGTATATATCAAATATAGGGGTTATTATGCCTTTCACTATCACACTATGATATTTTACGTTGCAGCCAGTTTTTTCTACAGTGCAATATATGCATTCTGCTCAGAAAGCAGAATACAACACAGGTCCAGAATACTTCTATTCTGATTTGCTATTACATCAGAAGTAGAAATCATAGCTACATCAGTGAAAATGTATTTTTCACTTATGATAGATATGTCATGGCTGAAATGTCATAATTTGAAGCAACTAAAGTGACATGGTCAAATTCAGCAGATACCTGAAATGGATCCCTTAAGGGGAGAAGAGCAGACTTCAATTAATTTTATAGCTGAGCATTTTATTGCTTCTACCAGAAAAAAAGACAATGTTTCACAGGCATTCTCTGCCATGGTCTGACATGGTGCTGTTGCTTAGTTTCCTTTAGGAGTGTTGTAGAGTTAGCTGAATATAACAATAGTTTTGAATGTCAAATAATAGCAATAACTCACTTCTGGGTGTGGGTAATGCAGGTTTTCCCACGGTTGTCTTTGTTTGGTCCCTCGGCTTCACCCTCGGGATCAAACCACGCCAACCGTGGGTAAATCGCATTACCACACCAGGCGGGTTATTGCTATAGTATCACATGGCTTCACTGTCTTGGTCTGGCACTTTGCATTACACTCAATTTCCACTAGGGTGATGTATATGGCTTTTGCTTAAGGTGGAGACTACAACACTGGTATAAAGTGGTTTATTATCATTTTGTTGTACTGTACTTGTGTGCTTTTACAAAGGTCGAACATAGCCGTTAACCTACTCAGATATGCGAACCGTATAATGTTACAATGTAGCAGTGCGAACAGGTAACGTGATTTGCACAAGTGCATTTCGGTAAGACAAACAAGACAAATCAAGTCTATTATATGTTATATCTTCCTTGAGTGGTATGCTGCATTTTGTATAATTCGACATCTCTGGTCATGAGTTTTGACATGTTACATTGTCAAACTTTTCGCATATACGATTTGCGGAAATGAATGCTCACACAAGTAAGGTATGATCAAACAATAGTAAACTGTATAAAATAGAACTTCTATTAAGAAACACCAACTCCCTGAAAATTGATGAGCCAAAAGGGAGAAAAAAATCCCAAAACTCAGAAGAGAGGAGTAGGGTTGCCACCTTTTCAAATGCCCAAAGTGGGACATTTTTTGCAGAAACGTCAGATTTTGCAGGGCAAAACATATCCATGGCAAGTACAAATGAAAGAACTTAACTTTTTTGCCAAAATAAAACTTATTCTTGTAGCATTTGAGTTGCTTATTCTGTTTCTTCACATACAAAATAACTGTTTTATGCAACTATTAAAGAAAATATAGGAAATATTTTTGTCCTAAAATCTCAGGACATTTACCATTTTTTCAATATTTTTGCAGGACACAACTGCCCAAAGAGGGACTGTCCCTCGCAAAGTGGGACAGGTGGTAACCCTAGAGAGGAAAAAAAATCTATTTTAATAATTTTTTGCGGGGAAGAAATCTCCCAAAACGAATGAATCATTGCCAGTGCACACTTGGAAATTGCAACAGCAATGATTTGCTATGGAAAACAATGTTTGGCATTATGCTGTTTATCTTTTTTTCTTCTGCGTGCTACTGATGCTTGAGCAATTTCTCATATTTAGGGGAGCTGTAGAATAGACCTCTACTAATATGTTATTACATTAGAAGTAAAAATCACATATATTTAAACAGAAAAGGGATTTTCAGTTGTTAGAAATAAAAATTCTATATATTTAAACAGAAAAGGATTTTCCATTTGTTTGAAGTAGCAAATATAATAATCATTAACAAGATTATATAATACAGTATACCCAAGTCAGTATGTAAAGTAAAGCAATAGTTGTTTCTCCCATCATTTATAACACTGAGTACACATCAATTTATTTAAACAATTGTGTTTTATAAGAAGGTTACCCAGGCTGTGTCTACAAATGGTCCATTGGTCCATTGAGATCAGAGCACTATGCTGATAAACAAATATAAATAAATACAAATAAATAAATAATCAAACAGCTGTTTCTAATTAACAAATAATTATCAATGAAAGTCAAAGCAGAGTGAACTATTTAAAAAGAGATAATGTGGAGCTCACCTACATTTATTTATTTAACATTTGTTTACCAGGAAAGTCCGACTGGGACAGAGCCCATTTTCAACAGATGCCTGGGGAGAAAAGCTCCAGACACGTCTTTGGAATGTGGGAGGAAACTGGAGTACCCGGAGAAAACCCACATGAACACAGGAAGGACATGCAGACTCCACACAGAAGGCACACCAGACAATAATTGAGCTGGAGAACCTCTTGCAGTGAGGTGACAATGCTAACCACTGTGCCACACAACATGAACCAATGTAATGTGTAGGCATAAGTGTAATTAGTTTGAATAGAAGTACAATAAAAGGGTGAAGTGGCATGCAAATTACCCCATGAGAAATAATCAAGGGTTATTCAGCCATATGAGAAAATACTTTATATATAAATATATATATATATATATATATATATATATATATATATATATATATATATGTATGTATATATATATATATATATATATATATATATATATATATATATATATAAACAAGAGGCCCATTTTGTAAGTAATGTTGCTAGTTTAGCTTTTCTTTCGGACATCTCTCTTTTTGCCTTGTTGATATCATTTATTATGTACCAGCACTCAGAAACCTACAGTGATAGAGGTGTTTTCCACTGCCTAGTGATAGATTTCTTATCGGTCATAACCATTACATAAAGAATAGGGTGCAGAATATGTAATTCTGGGAGAACCTCATAGATTACTAAATGTTGTATTTCATTTATATTAGTGTGGTGTCATTGTTCCATTTTGCCCCCAAATTGTGATCAAAACTGCTAAAGCTGAGGGCAGTCCCCCAAAAAATATGCTCTCCAGATTGATCACATTGTCCTAAATTGCATCTCCAAACAAATCGAATATAATCTGCAAATCTCTCAGATAATTTATCAGGTACAAGGAACAACTTATGTAGAAACTTCCACACAAAGAATTTCCATCTAGAAGAAGAAGTGGTTTTCCTGGGGAGTTTTAATGATTGTGAGATTTGCTTATTTAGACTTGCAGAATTTAGCATATCAGGAAAATGTTGCCAGATCAAACTAGGATGAAGTCAGTACAGCCATTATAGTGGAGATATTAGGTACTTTGTGGGTTATATGTTCAATTATATTGGAGAGTAGCTGAACTAAGAGTGAATTAATATATACAGCTACCTGTCACTGGTCATTTGCTGATCTGATTGGAGAACATGCAGTCCATGAGTGTAATTATACTTGGCTTCAAGTTCAGATAGTGATTTAAGGATGGAACTGGAAAAAAAAATTGAAAGGCCATGATAATATTGTTATTCCACCATTCCCTCCATGGAAAAGTCTGTCTGACTGCTCGGAAGTGTGGATACATGCCATATGGAAATAAGGGGAATGTTAGAGCACCATCAAGTTTCCTGAGAACTATGGGGTAAATATTGTGAGGAAGCAATTGCAGGAAGTTTTGCATGAAATCCCACTGCAATGGCAAACAGTAAAATTATCTTTGCATATCTTGCATGGAATTCTTCTGGTTCAAGTTTGGGGCAAAGATGTGAGTGGTGACTACTTGCCAGCTGAATAGCCCAAGCCAGGGGTGTATCAGTCATGCACAGTCCATATATAATTTTAAGACAACAGATGGATACCACCTTGTTCTGAAGAAGAGTACTGCATATTCATGGTGCCTGTAGGTAAGGCTGGAAATCATATACATTTCTAGAAGGTTTCATCCCAGTTCCTTAAGGTTCTATATGAGATTATCATTGGTAGTGCATGGAAAATGTATAACATTTTTGGATACAATACCATTTTAAGAAAGAAAATTTTATTTTAGAAAAGGGCATTCCAGGTTTTCCACTCCCACAAACACGGGTCTATTAACAGTTGGATTAGACCAATATTCATGTTGTGAGTTTCTTTGGATGTCACAGCTAAACTACTTCCCAGATAACTAAAAGAAGGAGGATTATGGGGGAAGCAGTATTCATTTTGCTCCATTAAACAATAACAGATGCCAGATATAAACAATGTGAAATTGGATGGTTCACTTTATTCCCTGAAAGCTGCCGCCAGTTACGTAGGATATTTCAGCAATCATTTGGGTTTTTCTGGGAGGCTGGCAAAAATAATAAGTGATCATCTACAAACAGGGCATCACCTCCCACATAAGTATGAAAAGTATGAACTGTACTGCTACTGTTATCGGTGTTAAGGATGTTATACAAAATATGAGCTAGGGGCTCATTTACTAGGATTGATAGTAGAACAGCCAAAGGGTAACTTAAGGAGTCAGATATGAAGGGGCCAGTCCTGAATACTACAATAGATCCCTGATACAGTGTGGCTAGAGACTCTATAAATGAGGACGGGAAATGAAAGTGCATTAGGACTTTAAGTATTATCATTTGATATTATCAAATGTTTTCTATGCAGAACAGTAGGGTATTTGTAATAAGTCCTCTCTCTAGTCATAAAGCTGCTCTTAAGATGTGCTCATGTCTAGAATGATC
>NC_056743.1:1188244443-1188347087 GCF_019279795.1 Protopterus annectens | reverse complement strand
ATTCGATGCAAGCCATTTGGCCTTTTATCTCACTGGGAAAGTACTCTTCAAAATTAGCTCAAAGTATCACGGCAGCAACTTTGCCAGAACACAGACTCTCACACGACCTATCTGCACGTGGCAGCACAGCAAACAACAATTACTTAAGTGTGACTGAAGTCATTAGGTGGTGTTCTGTATTTGTGGGCAGTAAGGTTCAACACTGCAGAGAAGGAAGGTTGAGAGCCCATACTTAATAGTTAATTTTTCCAAGATTAAGATTAACTGCATGCCTCACGAACCAAGAACACATGTACGTGTTTCTAAATACAGCTATGAAAGTTAAACTGCTTATTCTTACTAAATAAAACAAAAGCAGAAGAAATTCAGCTACAACTTTAGTGATTTAAAAAAAATGTTGACTTACCAATTTAGCAGATCGGTGAAAAAACGCTGTTAACAGCAAAGCTTCCCGCAACAGGTTCCTTTTGCAAAATAATGCCTACTGGAAACACCGACAGGAAAAAAAACTTCTCTACCTCCTGCAGCTCTATTTTAGCACTCCAAGGCTGGGGGAAGGACAAGGCAGCTGTGACATCACAGAATGGGAGGGTTTGATTGTTTGACCGAGGCCGGCTGCGGTGATGTCACTTCGGGGGAGGGAACTATTAAAAAAAAAATACCTCCACTGCCTGGCCGCGATGATGTCAGTAATTGGGAGACTCCAGCATGCTTAACTGAAACGCGAGAGAATGTTTTTGAAAGGGAAACAATCCCTGTACGCTAAGGTAGGCTTGTTTCAGAAAAGTGAGGGGAATTGAAATGTTTTAAACAATGCTTTGTTGTTTGTTTATGCAGGAACGTGCAAATAGGGAGGAAAAAGGCAGGGAAGTTGAGGAATTCTTTTTAGAAACCTGTTGTACTCCTTTAATATAAAATAACTGGCCTGAAGCCCAAGTGCTTAAACCAGAACTAATACACTTTTAGAATAACAGACACTGAGCCCTCATTCAGCAGTTCCCAACTTAGAAGGATGTAAGCTACCTGTCCTGCCACCACAGTGCAAGCCACAAACTTTCCTAATGTAAAACAACTGGTCTGAAGCCCAAGTGCTTAATCCAAAAGACTTAGAATGATAGCTACACTTTAATCAAGTTACTACCAAGCAGCTGAAAAGCAACAGTGAGCCTTTAAATGAAAGTTTTAAACAGCTAAAGGAGCCTCTAGAAATAAGAGTTTAACTGCAACAAGTTATCAGAAACAAACAACCCAACAGATGCTTAATAAAAGTGGACAATTTCCAGTTAATACTTCACACACAGTGAAACTAGGTAGAAAAATACACAGTACACAAAGTGCTATAAATAACAAAGAAATAAAGAACAAAATAAACAAAAAACAGGATACTTAATGTTATATATTATAGCTCGGAGTTTCCTCAGTGTCCTTCCTTCGATCAGCTCAGTGTGAAAATGAGTGTATAGATACACACTAGCTCTCAGCTCTCAGATGCATGGGATTATATGCATTTATTATCTCAGTCAGATATTGTTGCATTTTACTTGGTTTTCTGTGAGGATGCTTTAATGTATTTTCTGCTTAGTTTATGAAACAAATTCCAGGTCTATATTTCTAAATTGTTATTATATTGGAAGAAAAATCCTATATATATATATATATATATATATATATATATATATATATATATATATATATATATATATATATATATATATATATATATATATATATATATGTAGAGAGAGAGAGATAGATAGATAGCTATGCATATAGATACACATGCACACACATGCCAGATGAATGATTTGTTTTTCATTTGTAACATGTCAAAACACAAATGTGCTGGTTTGAAGCAGCTAATGTGGTACTGACAAATTCAGAGTTGAATTTCACTGAAACCTGTAAGGGTAGGCAGCAGTCTTAAGTGTATTTTATAGCTGATTACCCATTTGTTACTACCTGAAAGGTTTATAATGAATTCTTGACAAACATCCCTTTATATGTGTGTACCAGTTGCCTGGGTTGATAGCCCTTCACTTTCATATTCTGACAGTTATTACAGTTTATTTCACTTGTGAGTGTTGTACTTGACTTATGCTTATAATGCTACATGCATTACTAGTTTAGAATACATCTTTCCAAGGTTTTCATTACATCAGAATTTAAATTTTCTTACATCACTCCTGAATAAGGAAGTTTTTCATTACTTGATTAATGACTGCCCTCAATTTAATCTTAAGTGAATTACATGAAGATAATGTTATGCACGTGTCTTTTTACTTGGAATCACCAGTTTATGTGTATTATGTGGCTGTAGATCATGACAGATTATTCTGTGAAATCCGCTATATTATTTCAACTGGTTTCAGAAATATGGTCTTATATGTCTAAGAATCACTACCAGCTTTATAAACATGTGGGTGTTCTATTTTTTGCTATTCTGTTCACAACAAACATATACATTTTACATTTTTTCTGGTCGGCAAACAAAGTATATATCTAAATAATATAATTAGTATGTTATGAAAAAGTAAAAAAAAAAGTATTTTCTCAAAAAAGTGATATGTCTGTCATTTTAATGATATTGCAAAATATGCGTACAGTAGAGAGTCAATTATCCAAACTAATTGGGACCTAGGGGAGTTTGGATAATCAAATTGTTTGGATAATCAAACATATAACTGAACTGGATAAAAAAAAAACATCTAAAATCTGTTTTATTTCTGTACACATTAATACACTTTTCAACCATTCAGCAATTCCTATGGACAATAAAGAATATTTTTCACACACAAGTTGGCTACAAGCTCAAAAAACATGCTCAAGCAAATACATATAATGTTTACATATTCAGACCTTATGATATTTCCTACTTGAAAGCTTTGGAAGGCTGGTTCTGACAACTGACATTTCTGATAATCGACGTTTGGATAATCGACTCTCTACTTGTTGTTGTGTCTTTCGGCTTTTCCTGGTTAGGGGTCACCACAGCGGAACTCTGGCCCGCTAATGATTGGCAGTAGATTTTTACATGCTGAGCTGCCAGCCCTCATGCACAACTTTCAACGAAGGTATGCCCATTCACGCATGTCTCCACGCAGAAGACGCTCTAGCTGAGAATCTAACTGGAAAGTGTCTTACTGTGAGACGACAATGCTACCGCAGCACTGTATTCTACTTATTCTGACAGGCATGCACACATTTAAGAGTGTGTTCCCTGCTTTCCTGAATTGCTATTAGCTCATGCAATGTACACTGTAAGATAAGCAGTCCACAGTGTAAACTAGCCATGCAACAAAGAGACAAAAAATGGAAACAATATCAAAAACACAAAAACCCTAACACCCTCCTAGACTTCAAACAACTACGAAACTCTACAAAAAAGCTAATAACAAAAGACCACAAAGCCCACTACTCTAATTTCCAGTCCTTGCACTCAACAAATCCAAAGAAATTCTGGGATTCCATCTCATCTATGCTGCACTCCGGCAACAAAGAAAACCCTTGTCCAAATCCATACCTCTCTTACCTTGAAACTGCAAGACAGTTCAACTCATTCTTCATAGAATGCATAGCTAAACTATTGACCTCCTTCTCACCCCCCTCCTGCCCTCACCAACACCACCTCAATCTCCTACCCTCCTCCACATCCTTCTGCCTTACTCCCATTCCCACAAGCACTATAAAAAGGCTTCTCCTAAAGTCAAACCCTGTTGCAATGCACCCGACAACCTTCCACCCACCTTTTTCAAACAATCTGCAGGCAGCATAGCATATCCCATCTCTATTCTTATAAATATATCCATACGAGAATCATACATTCCTTCTATCTAGTGACATGCTTAAATTATCCCCCTACACAAAGGTGGCAAAAATACTGATACCGCCAACTTCAGGCCTATTGCCATTCTTTCCACTCTTTCTAAAATACTAGAAAAATCTACCCAGGCACAACTCATGCCTCACCTAACCCAAAATAATCTCTGCTCCACTACCCAACATGTCTTCTGCCCTGGTCACAGCACCATGACTGCCCTTCTTTCCTTTCTCAAAACCATCAACCTCGAACACGACCATGGCAAATTTGTCTCCACACCATTCCTAGATCTCTCAAAGGCCTTTGACACCATCTCTCACACCCCGCTTCTATCCCAACTCTCCACCCTACAACTCTCTCCCAGCACCATAGCCTGGTTTTCCAGCTACTTGTCCAACTGCCAACAAGTGGCCCAGTGGAATACTTCAACCTTCTCCTTCCTTCCTACACCCACAGATGTCCCACGAGGTTCAGTTCTACCGCTCTACTCTTTAACCTATTTCTAAACATCTTTCACCATTTCATCCCAGAATAATCTGTCATTCAATATGCAGATGACTTGACTATCATCTGCTCAGCCTTCTCTCCCTCCGAGCTACAAACCAAAACCCAAATAGCTTTCTCCAAAACAGAAACTTGGATGCAGTCCAACCATTTAGCTCTAAACACAAATAAAACCAAGCTAATGATTTTTCTCCCACTAAAAACTCCACTGTTGATAAAACTGCTATCTCCATACAGACCCAAAACAACACCCCCCTTGAAATTGTTCCCAACACCAAGCTTCTCGGCATCATCATAGATGAAGAACTTAAATTTGATATACACATCCACTCCACAATCAAGAAAACCCACCAAAAGATAGGTCTGCTCTATAGGCACAACTGCTTCCTCAGCCCTTCTACCCGCCAGACATTAGCATCCACCTTCCTACTCCCATCCCTTATGTATGAGGCGCGTCTGTTCACCAGTCTCTCGGATTAAGATCCAAACTTGAATCCTGCTACCGCAAGATCGCCAAATTTGCAACCAACTCAAAAAACTTGTCCCACCACTGCCACTCCCTCCACACTCTAAACTGGCTTGAACTATCCAGCTACCTCAGTTACCTACAACTCACCACTGTGCACAAGCTCATCTATAAACCTACCAACTGCCCATCCCTCACTGCTTTGTTAAAACCCTACATACTCAACCACCCACTCAAGTCCACAAACCAAAATCTCCTTCAGGTCTACAAACCAGCATGGCCTTTGCCAGCTTCTACTCTCCTACTCCTTAGCCAAAAAGTGGAACTCTCTCCCACCTTCCCTGCACAACCTACCTAACCATACTTATTTCAAATTGCAGCTACTGGCTCATCTTTCTTCCAAATGGGAATGCCTCTGTTATGCTCCAACATAAACCCTTCCCCTTTCTCTTTCTACCTTTCAATGATAACTTCTTCAATTTCCACTAATAAGGACCAAAAATCTATCCTTTCCCCACCAGACCCTAATATTCTCTCTCTAATATCTATTATACTATTCTTTCCTCTATATACATTCTGTTAGTTCTCCATAAATAAGGTTCTCCTAACCTACAAATGCCTAGTAGCTGTATAGTTTTAGATTGTTTAACCTACAAGGAGCTCATAACAAAATGTCAAAATGTAATGTTTATTCTCTGTATTTAACCTTGTCCCTCTTTATACTATGTGTCTTCAAATTGCAATTTTTTGTATGCATCTAGTCTAAAATGTTAATATCCTGTAATAACTTATGTCCGCAAATACCGTGCATCTAATCTAAAATTGTTTTATTTTCTTTATTGAATTATAACTTTGTAAAATCTGGCATTTAACTTACATTATTGTGGGGCTTTTCTCCCCGGGCCTGCACTGAAAAGGGGCTCTTTCAGGCCCAGTGGACTTCCCCAGTCATCAAATTTAAATAAATAAATAAATAAAATGTCTTGTTCTGAATATTTTATAAGGACATCTTGAAGAAGTAGAGATATATTGTCATTGAATTTGGTGTCAAATTCAGGACAGAAAGGCATTTTACAATTGAAAAAATATGCAGCATTTAACAAACAGTAATTGTAGCTTTCACTTCATTTCAGAGTAAAAAAAAATCTTAAGCTATGAAAAACATAAATATATAATGTTGTTGTGACTTCATTCTTAAAATGAGTATGTATTTTTGTGTTAAGGCAATACTTTATTCTTTTTACATGTTGTGGAATAAAACTTGCATTAAAAGTGATGTTTTGTTATGAAAAGTCAAGATGTATGTTCCCCTTTGTCTTTTTGGCAAAAGAGCCCAATCTATACGGAGAATAAAACTAGCCAAAAAAAAAACAGATAGTAGTTTGGGGATAGTCTTCTGGAAAATGATATTAGTGAAGAGTCTAAGGTATTTTTGGCCTAGCAAAAAGCCTACTTATCAATGTATTTGTAGCATTCTGTTACTTTTCTCTTTCTGGTATCATAAACCTACTGATTGTTTAATATTCACTAAACCTAATTAGTCTTTAGGATTTCACAGTTTAGTTTTTACTATGCTCTCTCAGAATGAAGAAACCTGATGCAAATGATAAATGCAGAGATAGAATAAGGGCTTCCTAAAAATGAAATGATTCCTTGTTAACTTTACATTTTCAAAAAAGCTGTTGATTCAATACCTTTTAATAGTTTGCAAAATTGCAGGCCCTCTTGTACAACAGAAATTAATGTGTTTTTTTAATGTTTATGTTTCAACATTTGTGTGTTTTGATTGGAAAACAAAGATCCACATGCATGCATTTATGGGTATCACAAACATCTGCTGATATTGTTTGGGGTCTTTCAAACAACCATCTCTTGAAATGTCTTCTCTATCCGCTGGTTTTAGCCTGATGATGCTCACTGTTTGATATCTCAAGTAGAGAATGTTGTCATACCAAATATTTTATCAGTTAAAGGCTGTCATCCACAGGTCTCACATCCTATCCCTGAGATAAGGGCTGGTTAGGCAAAGATTTATATTAGCCACAGAGTGAATATGCACTGCCCATTGTGACCTCTTTTCTTCCTCTTTTTCGCTTTGTAGTATACTTTTAAGATCATGTGACTGGGAGGGTTTTTACACTTGCAAGTAAACCTTTGCTCTGCCAGCATGTCTATCTCATGTTGCTTCTCTGATAATGGTCTCAGGCCTGCACAGTGTCTAATCATTAACATCTCTTTCAGGAATGTCAGAACTTGAATCTGAAAAGCTTAACACTCGTTTGATTCAGTCCCTTGGAAATAAAATATGGCAGGTTAAAGCAACAAAAATGTACACACCCATAAAATAATCTAGTTCACCAATTATATGCATTTTTTTGCAATAACAGCTTACTTATTTTATAAAATCCACGCAAATTCTGGTAAAAACTGGCTTTCCTGCTGCTCAAGAATGACACTGCTGGCCCATTTCAGAGGTTTTCCTTTTTGTGGTAATTTCAATGGATTCTGCTTGGAATTCTAGAGCTGAAAAGGTAGGGTCATATAGTGATTATTTAAATATGAATGAAATAACTTATATAAAAAAACGCAAAGGCAATCACTTTTAGGATACAGATGTCTATTGCTCCTGTGACATCTCCACTCTGGGCCAGTAATCACAGAGCCTGAATCATCACCACTGGCACTGGAGAGGGACGTTCTCTTGGAACAAAAATGGATACACTCAGTATTTCCAGATGCAGGTCTCTGCATCAAGCACAATTTCCCTTAAGAGCACACAGGGAACACACTCAGTTCAGGGTCTGAATTTCTCTATCTGTCTCCCTCCAGGTCCCCAGTAAGACTCCCCACTGGCACAGCTATAGAGTTGAGACCTTAGCCAAGTATCCAAGCCAAATCCTCCAGCACCCTGTCTGTGAAACAGTGCTTCTTGTCCCTGCTCCAAACAGTTCACACACTCTTTGATATTTGATTTTCAGACACGCGCACACACACACACACACACACACACACACACACACACACACACACACACACACACACACACACACACACACACACACACACACACACACACACACACACGGGAAAGGCTGGTATAGATTTACTAGCTATGTCCCTTTCTGCCCAGACTATAAGGTAGTTACAAGTTACACTGCCACCAGACATTCCAAAGCCACCTACTCTAAGGCTTTTGAAAGGATACCCAATTATACTGCGTGAAATTAATACAATGGTAGTTTGACTAACAGCAAGGCTTTCAGGAGCAGCCAGAACTGTCTCCAAATATATATAAGCACTTTCATAGATTAAAATGTTCTCTAAAAGACCAGCCACAATGAAAAGTTTAAATATATTTAATAATAAATAAGAAAATACCATGAAAATACTACACATCTATTTACAATAAACACCAGAGTTTCACTCACAGGAAATATTAGAATAACACTGATTAATAGATTCACACAGATACAGAAAAAACATTACTAAACTAATCTCACTATATTTTCCTGACTAATCTAAAGAATTACTATTCCCTGGTCACTTACTTGAGCAAGGCAAGGTGAAGTAGGTGAGGGGTCCTTCTTTGTCAGGTTCCAAAAACAGAGTGCAATGAGACTTCAGTCTCACCTAGTATTAAAATATCATTTTTAGTCATGGATTACAGAATAGCATCACATACATCTAGTCATCTGACTTCTGGTTCCCATGCTACCCCCCCTCCCTCTTGGAGAGAAGGTGTCAGGATATAGCACATATGTGTCAATAACATACACACACACACACACACACACACACACACACACACACACACACACACACACACACACACACACACACACACACACAGCCTTGTTAAGATCTGCTGTAGTTCCTAGAAGTCATAAAACAATTTCAAGCCTCCACCCTTCCAGACTAGCAATTAGTTCACCCCAGAGACAATGCAGAAAGATTCCTAGTACAGACTTTTGTCTCTGTCTGCACTGAGAACTGTAAGATGCAATCTTTATGGCCTAAGCCAGGTAATTTCATTTCAAACTATTTTCAAAGTTAGGTGGATTGAGATTAACCTCTTCTTTTCCAGCATCCTCTGTTAAAACATATACATTTAAACAGTTACAATAATACATGTATATTTCTTTTTCTGTCCAAGAGGGCACACTGTTGGTACATTTTTAACACAAGCAGCTTTAAAAATACATTTTTCAACACAAGCATCTGTACAAATCAGTTTGATATACAAACAGCATTTAATTCTATTCAAAATTCCAGCTAGCTGTGCTGGTATATGTTACACATCCACTGCCCTACTTCTCCTGGCATAGTTAGAAGTAGCTTACATTGTCAAATCTACCATCACTGAATAAAAAAGAGATGGAATAACCAAGGACAGAGCGGTGTTACCAATTCCAGCTTGAGAACAAGTAACTTATTAGTGTGCTTAAAACATGACAAAACAGACACTTTCAGAGTAAGAAGCAATTCTGAATGTTACAACTCAAAGTGAACCCCCCAAAAAAAAAGACCTTGTGTGAAGAGGCATGATAATTTTATGCTTTGAAGTGCAATGAGGGAAAAAGAACCCTTAGCCAAAAAAAAAAGGATGAATGTTACCATATCCATCTCCATTGAGTCATTTTGGGTAGGATGAAATAAAAAAATACTAATAACTACTTACAATGATTCATGAACATTAATATAGCGTAGAACATCAAAATAAGCTTACTTTAGTTTCTGAACATATTATGTCTTTAATGGCTAAGGAAAATGTGGATAAAATCAGCAACTCAGAATGTAATCTTTAAAAGTCTATGCAACTATAGAATTTATAATATGAAAATGTTTCTGTAAACTGATTAACGAAAGGCAACTGCAGCTGCCTGCATACATCATTGAAAGAGAGGATAACCATAGTATGTTATTTTCTATTTTATTTCTTTGGTCCTGACATATCTGAATTCAGCATTTAAATGTAGTTGGATGTGTTCAAAGTAGCTGACTATTTTGATTAGTCTCATGATTCTGTGTGTGCTTGCTTTCAATTTCTATAATTAGTATTTGCTTTTAGTGAAAAAAAAGTGCATAATATCAGAAGCTAAACATCCATTTAGTAGCCTGACCCTGAAAAAATACCAAGAAAAGCTAATTATGTAGTTTTATTTCTAAACAATTACACTTGGAAGCTCCTTGGTATATTACATCATCTTTAAGGTCAGGAAAATTCATCTACTTTAATTTTCAGGCATATTAGGTATGCTTTATTTTTAATCAGACTTCACTTTTCTATTGATTAACCTACTCACAGGCTAGGCCTGACTGGTGCTACTTAGGCCTTAAACTTTGGAAGAGATTTCAAAGTATACTGCATTACATTTATTTGACAAAAAAAGGAGACAACCAAACAGGCTACACAGGCAGATCACCAGAGCTGGTGCTATATGCAGACAATGTGGCATAATAAACAGATTCTGAACAGAAACTTCAGCAAATTATAAAGGACTGGAATGCAAAACTGAAGACACATGGGAGGAAACTGAGTACTGATAAAGCAGTTGTCAGAACAGCAAAAGGGGTTAGTCAGAAGTTGCTAAGAAATGAGCTTCAAGTGTCTCAGTGAGATGGCTGAGGAGAAAGGAAATCTGAATGAGTAGGCCAAGGCTAGAATCAAAGGTGCTACAGCCAATTGGAACAGAGTGTCACAGGTAGTCTGTGACAGAAGAATGCCAAAGAAGCTGAAAATAAGGTGTACAAAAGATTGGTACAAGCAGTGCTTCTGTATTCCACAGAAACCTTAGCAGAGAGGGCAGTGCAGTTAAGGATGTTTGAAATGATGGGTGTTAGGATGCACAGTGCTGGAAAAACAAATAAACAAGGACATCAAAGCAGAAGCCAAAGTAGTCCCAATTGCAGTGAAGGTCAATTAAAGCAGATTATGGTGGTTTTGGTACATGTACAGGAAACCAGAAGAAGATTTGGTCAACACATTTGGGAGAGACAAGAAAAGGGTAAGAGGAGTCAAGGGTGTCCAGTCAAGAGAAGAATTGCTTATGTGAGAAAAGACCTATAACGGTTATGCATGACTGATGAAGAAAGTAGGAAAATGCCACTGAATTGAGACAGGTGGACATAGTTGACATAACACCTCAACCCCATGTAGGAAAGGGGGGGTGATGATAAAAAGAAGACAATCCTTACTATCTAGGCTGTTATTTAAGTATATTTGTTTCCCATTTTTTCTTTGCCCTCTCACCCTTTCTCACCTTGTTCCATGTCTTCTTGAATATCTAAAAAATGAAAAAAGCCAGCACTCAATGTGAGAAAACAAATTTTTTTATGACTAAGGCAGGAGCCTAAATTAATATATTGTGTGACAATATGACACACAAAAAATATAAATCACAAACCTGTTTTGGAACTTAGGCCTTCATCAGTGTGTTCAATACAAAAATACCATCACAACAGCTATAAATCCATGAGATCACAGTAATTTGGTCCACACACCCTCTAAAGTAAATAAGAAATTAAAGGTACTCATTCAGACCTGGGGGAAATAAACCCCCTAGTCTAATAATCCAAGTTTTCTCTTTTTTTGTTTAGCATAACATGCCGACCAGCCTTTACATTCTTATTCCTTACAATTTTATCAATCATGGTAAACCTAAAAAGTGCCGTGGAGTGTTTTATAGTATGCATATAAAGTGCATTAGACACAAGTTTATTCCTGCACTTAAATGCTCCAAGATCCTCATTCTAAAAGGGCATGATGTTTGTCCTATATTAAAAGCAGAACAGGAACATGCAACTAAATAGGACACCCAATCTGTACTGCAGTTTACAAAGATTAGAATATCAAAAACCTTGAAAATACTGCTACTAGTAAATTCTTTGGTCTGCAAAACAAATTTACAAAAGGTCCAATGACCACACAAAACACAATCTCTTAGCATACCACCATCCAATGTTGTTTGATGCATACAGTTATGTGAAGTTTTGTTATTGTAATGGTTAAAAAATCCTCCTAGTGTTCTGCCTGTCCTAAATGAGAAAAGGCATCTAGATGTTAAAAAGTCTCTTAACCTATCATCTGCTAGTAAAATATCCCAATGTTTTTGTATTAGGTCCATAAAACCAGAAGTATTGCGTCCATAACTTGTAATAAACCTGATGACATTGTTGTTCTTGTGTTGTCTATCTTGATACCTTAATAGTTTTCTTTCACAGATTTGAACAAGCTGACTAGTTTGAATAATCCGAGGTCTCTGATATCCTCTAACACAAAATTTAGTTATTAAGTCATTCTGCTGTGATAAAAAGGTATCACTGGAAGTGCAAATCCTACAAATCCATAAAAATTGAGACTTAGGAATATTGCGTATAATATGTCTAGGATGACAGCTGGAGGCATGTAATAGCGTGTTAAAATGTAGGTGTTTACATTTTTTTAAGGTGTTTATAAAATACACTACTTTCTACTGTGCCATCTTTCTTATGACACATATTCATATCCAAAAAGGAGATCTGGTCAATGTCATAGTGTACAGTAAATTGAATACCCCACTTACTGTCATTAAGATACTGGAAAAATTCCAGAAGATATTCCACATCCAACTTTCATACCATCCAGCAGTCATCTAAATACCTGCGCCAAATGTCAATCTCATCTAAAAATAAATTGTGATTGTAATCATATATAATTTGCTGCTCCAGGTAACCCATAAAAAGATCTGCATAAATGGGTGCAAAAGACACACCAATTGCTGTACCTTTCACCTGAAGATAACCCTCATCCTTAAAATAGAAAACGTTCTTAGTAAGAACATGTTTCATTTTGTAGATCCACAAGTATCGCTGTGAAAAAGTACTTTCACAGACCCAGGAAATAGTAGGTATCCACATCTGCTACCAATGCTCTCTCTTTCCTATCCTGTTCTATATGTAAAGTTTGACTTCTTCACATCTCACCGGCATGATCTTGTGTACCCTTATCATGTCCCTACATCTTTGTTTCATGGTCTAGTTTTTGACCATATCCACTTTTCTTACTCCACCACAGTGTTCTGGAGGCCTTTACCTTGACTTCATCCTGCAGCCTGATGTTTCTGTCCTTGTGTGGCTTCAGAACTGCATATAGTACTTGAGGTGTGGCCTAACCAGTGCCTGGTGAAGTGAGAATATTACCTATTTGATTTTGGAGTCTATTCTCCTAAGCATGTACCCCAGCATTTTGCTTCGTGCTGCCACTGCCCTCTAACTCTGCAGCTGGTGATTTAATTTAGGAGTGATTAAACTTCCCAGATCCTTTCCCACTGTGCTGACATATTTTCCACTCCTTCCAGATGATACTTCACCTCAAGGTTGATATGTATTGTAAAGTTCTTTGAATCTGGCACTTGTTCAGCCTTTTTCAAGTGTTTCCTTATAATCCATCTCACACTCTCTACTGCTGCACCTATGATGTTCAGCATAGATGCTGATCCTAAGCAGTGTTCCCTAAGATGTACCTGAAGCAAATACATTCAAGAGTACCCAGAACAGAACTCACAGTAGTTCAGCAGTGACTGCCCCAATATCTTGCTAATGCCCCTCTTTCCACAACCCTCTGTGTCTTACCCTTCAAACATACAATAGTCCAGTTCCTGAGTGTTAGTTTTACTCCAGCCCTCAGTGTAAGACTGAACCAAAGATCTTGATGAGTCCAGTTGACTACTTCTACTCTTACTCCCCTGTCTAGTTCTCCTGTAACCCAGTCCTAATAATGACTAGACAGCCACCAATTCTGCCCAAGAACAAGCATTAAACTCTTCCCACATATTTCTCTCCTTGACTTTTCTTGGTATGTCTCTTGTAATCTTCCAGTTCTGAGCAGATACAACACTGATAAATGGTCTGTTCATGGATTCATAGTTATATACTAGGTTAACGACCACTAGGGCTCTTATAAGCCTAACCATGCATCCTAAATGTGACCCACAAATTTGATTTATATAGGGGGTGATTTACTGACTGCCTCTGTCCATCAGAGACATAGGCAGTGGACTGGAGATGAATTTGTGATTTCCCATCCATTGACCCAAGTTGTGCTTACGTAGGGTTAGGGAGGAACTCTGCTTCACATGGATGTTGAGCCTGTTACAGAGAAAGGGAATTCTCTGAGAAAAATAGCTGTCTCACCAATGTGCCCTATTTATGCCACAAGCAACATTTAGGTCTTTTTATCTAGTATTAGTTCTGATGCTGTTTGTTTTGCAGATGTGCAAAAGGTTTGTTAAAACAGGGACCAGGGATGCTTTATATGTCAGGCAAAGATCACCTCTCAGAAGTCTGTATGATACTGAGTAAAGAGACAGGGCTTTGAGGCAATCGGCATAGGATATTGTGTTTACTCCCTGTATTCTTTTTGTAAGGAACCTTTGTGGGCATTCCAGTTGCTGTAGACATCTAGTTAGGTAATTACCAAAGTGGGCATTATAATCTATCTTGGATCTGATGAGGACAGAGTACAATGGTATGATGACCTCTGTAGGCCTTAAGTCCTTGCCCTTACTTCTCAGTTCAGCAACACAGAAGGATTTTCTTACTTCCATAGGCGCATGTTGGTCAAAGGGTAGGCTACTATCTACATGGGTTCACAGATCTCTGACTAGTAAATCAATCTTTAGGGGTATTTGACTGATAACATTTTTACCTGGAGTGGCAGACTTTCCAAAATGTACTGCTATGAATTTTTTGGTATTGAGTTTTAAGCCTTGACTTTGGCTGTAAGTATTTGTCTGTATTAGACCTTCTTGAAGGATGTTCTTGTCTGGTGGAGATTTAATGTCTGCTCATAGTTTGAAATCATCTGTGAACTTGGTTAGCAAGAGACCGTTGACATTGGCTTTGATGTTAGAGAAGTGGATTCCAAAAAGGACTGGGCCCAGCACAGAGCCCTGAAGGACTTCACTGGTGATTGGCCTCTTTGTGGAGGTGGCTTCACCAAT
Organism: Protopterus annectens; assembly: GCF_019279795.1. Classification (NCBI taxonomy): domain Eukaryota; kingdom Metazoa; phylum Chordata; order Ceratodontiformes; family Protopteridae; genus Protopterus; species Protopterus annectens. The sequence goes on along the minus strand of NC_056743.1, from coordinate 1,188,332,320 downwards.
CATAACCTCTTGGGTGCTATCTATGAACCAGCAATGCTTAGTTCTATTAGTTTATTGACAATACCTGAGTGGGGTATAGTATCAGATGCTTTAGCCAGATCTATGGAGGCAGTATGCACCATTTTCCCCCATCTATTGCCTTAGTAACCATTTCATAAAAGTCCACCACACTCAGTAAGCATGCCCTTCCTTTGACAAAGCCAAACTGGAACAGATCCAGTGTCTGTAGGTCTTTTATGTCCTTGATAATTTCCATGATAAGTCTTTTCATGGCTTTGCAAATAAGACAAGTCAGACTAATAGGTCTGTAGTTTCAGGATCTATTGAAGGTCTTCCTTTATGAAAGGGGATGACCATCACAATCCTCCATTCTTGTGGCACAAAGCCTGTTTTAAGACTGTAGTTAACCAGTGACTCCTGGAGTTTTGATAAGTCATATTTTAGATCCAGAGTTGTTATCAGGGCCCACTGAGGCTATCTTCCAGGCTTTAATGAGTACAGGCATAACATGCTCCCTTGTTGGCGGGGTTATGTTTGAAGATATTTCTTGGGGGGTGGTTGAGGGTGAGAAGGGGGTAAAGCTGGAATTGAATTTGTCTGTTAATAGAGTCACTATATTGCCAGGCTTATTGAATATGGCGCCATTAGCTACCAGTTCAGCACATTGCTGTTCGCTGCCCTTGAGGTTTCTGACATAGCTGAAGAAGGCTTTATAGGTATTTTCCACATAGGAGGCTATCTTAACATCAAAGTTGGCATAGTGTGACTTAATCAGCCCTCTAAGTTGCCTGTTTAGTTTGATGACAGAGTTTTTATCTTTATAAGAATTACCCTTCCTGATTTTTGCCATCAATTTTGTCCTTTTGTTGTATATTCTGTTTAATTTGATATACCACCAGAACAGTTTGTTTCTGGGGGTAGTTCTGGGCTTATTTTCAGTAGATACAGCAGCTTCTGTGCAGCCATTGATATAGTTGTACAGAGTTTCTGAAAGCAATTCAGCATAGGCAGCTGGGATCTTTGGGATTGGAGGGGCATTGAATTTTGACAAACCAACACTTACTAGAAGGTAATTTGTCTTGGAATAGTTCCTAACCATTACTGGTTTTACTGGGATTATGAAGTTGATTTTGATTTTGAAAGAGACAGCTTTATGATTGAACCTTATCAGGGAGGAGGAGACATTGTTGGAGATGCAGCATTCTGCCATATTTGTGAGTTTGAGGTCCAGTATGTTGGAGCATCTAGTGAGTGTATTCACTATTTGGTCAAGGGTGTTTGTATTTATGAAATCTATGCATCTCTATACCTGTAGATTTGAGCTGTGTATAATTCCCAGTCTATAGAGTGGTAATTAAAGTCTACAATGAGTAGGGTGTTAGGTTGCATTAAGTGTATACAGTAGCTCTAAGTATGCATTGCAAGGACGTGCAAGGTGACTTATAGCTGGCTAGGTTATGATACAGGATTTTGTCTGTGGTGATCTGCACATGGAGGAACTCCAGCTTGTCATCCTGTTTGGCCACCCTAGAGGTATGTTTGTTATTTATGTATATGGAGACACCTCCACCTTTAGCCCTTGTCTATGCAGCTACTGATCTAAATGTGTGGAAGGCACTGAAACCTTGCACTGCTGGGAAACTCTCTGCAGCTTTAAACCATGTCTTTATTACTCCACACATGTCTGTATTATCAAGTTGAGGAGGGCTTGGTGGAAGTGTAGTTTTTCTTATTTAGGCTCCTGATATTGAGCAGTTAACACCTTAAGGTAGGTTCAACTGATTTGATTTTGCTATGTTGGTAGGTTTGTCAATTTGGCATTGCCTAAAAAGGGCATTATGGGGGGAATAAAGTTTTAGCCAGTATTTGGAAGCCTAGAGGGACAGATGCAGACCATCCTTGGCAAGGCAACATGGTCTGTTAGCCATTTCTTCCCAAGCTGACAAATACTCTATCCCCTTAGAATGACACAAGAAAGAGACAGTTGTTGAAATCAATCATTTTTTGCTTATATTGTGGCATCATCCTTGGTGATGGCAATACTCTGCTCATTGATAGGCTCATACCAGCCTGAGATACATAGTCTGAGAGCTGTATAAAGTTTCTCTTCATATAGTCCAAGGAGGTATGTCTCAGGTCATTTACACCTACATGGTCTATGATGGAAAATCATACTAGTACCAGTGATGTAATAACATGAGTGTGTGTGATTTGGAGGATTCTAGCTCCAAATAAGCAACTAACAGTTCTCTTCTCCATATTCAGTCTGGTTAGAGGGGCATCCGTATGTCTTACAATGGAGTACCATATGATGAGAGTCCTGGGAAGTGTGTTTGCTTACCTTAGAGGCTTAGTGTTTAGGGCTCCACTGAGAGACACAGTATGTGTGGTATTAAGTGTTGTTTTTCCAAGAGCCCTTCTGCTTGCTGAGGCATAGCTTTGACAATGTGTATTCTAGATGACCTTTGTTGTTTGGGAAGATTGCTTTTAAGTGTCTCGTCATAGATTAGTCTATATGTGTGCTGTGTGCTCCGTGAGGTGGGTGTTTTGTGTATGTGGTTTTGACAACCCGATGTGCACTTGTATGCGAGAGTTTAGCCTCCAGTGTCATTATGTAAGTACACCTCTCCCATACTGTGTCTGCTCCTTTAAGGATTAAGTGGTTGTCAATAAACATGAGACAATTGTTACATTGTCTTAGGATGAATATATGCATCAAGCTGGCCACAGAGAAGTTAAAAAATTGCATAGCCATGCTGTCCAGTCCTTTGTTGATCTACAAAGGGTTAGAATGCTTTTAAGGGTGCTTTATTGGTACAGATTCTGCTGAACAATACTAAATGCTTCTAACTTTAATGTTTACACAATACTGAATTTTATTAAAATTATTTTATTTTAATTTATGGAACATTTGTTGACTGGAAAAGTCCAAGTAGGACAGTGCCTATTTTCAGCGGAGGCCCTGGGAGAAATGCTCCAGACGTATGTCTTTGGAATGTGAGAAGAAACCGAAACATCCAGAGGAAACCAACGCAAATGCAGGGAGGACATGCATACTCTGCGCGGAAGGCACCCCAGATGAGAAATGAGACAGAGAACCTCTTGCTGGTGAGGTTACAACATTAACTGTTGCACCACTGCGCTGCCCAAAACCTATAAATCTATAGATATTGCCAATTGACACCCAAACTAGCTGCTTTTTCAGTGAGCAACCTAGTTGCTCTATATTTCCTGCTTTACAGGGTGCAGTTTTATGGACCATTCTATGGGGTAAATTTATTTTCTAGGTGTTTGCTACTGTACAGGGCACTAACTGCTGCTGCATGGTCAGCACCTCCATGCAAATGCACCGAATTTATAGCAGCACAGAAGAAAGCAAAATAGCTAATGAACCATTTGGCCAATAAAATGACTACACTATGAGCTCTTTTGTGTGTTTCATGACTCAGATAGAGCAGGTAAACACCTTGTGCCACAAGATGAATAAACCAAGTCCTTCTAATGGAAAAACACAGTAGAAGAGACCCAGAAGTTAATGCTACCACAAACCAGTTAAATATCTAGATGGAAATCCCTTTTGAATGTGATTTCAAGACAGTTTTACAGAATAACAGTGAGAGGAAGGGCATTTTTTTACAAAATACAGTGAAATGTACAAATGAAAGCAGGAAACAGTAGTAAACACACAAAAAAGTGTAATTTAGAAATCAATAGCACTTAAGTTTGCTAGGATGGCATTGGATACAAGTTAAACACTTTTGAATTTGAAACATATGCTAGCATGCCAAGCTTTTGCTGAGCTCTGGGAAAATGAGCAGGAGACTATGTAGAAAAGGAGGTTTTCTCAAGAGAAAACTGGTTTGCTGGGTGGGCACTCACTATTATGGATATATGAAAAACAGCAGCAATGAAAGAGGGAGGGATGGACTTTGGAAATCAGATTACCATAAGGGGTAGAGGCCAGAGACACAGCCTTATAAAATCACCACAGGAAAAGGGTGGGAGGGTTGAGTAGCTTTTTATAGATGAAATGTTCTGAAATGTGTACTTTTGGCATTATTTGTTAATACATTTTGTTTCACTGCTTACTAGAAAAATGCTCAAAACTACACATTTAAAACACACTCTAACAAATGCTGCTGTATTAAACAAGAAATATAATTGAAAACTATCAGGAAGGTGAATCAAAGAACACATGCATTTATGCACAATCCTAAAAATTTGTGCGTGTGTGGGAGGGGGCATTATTTGAAAAAGCCCAAGGTATACTTAATGCTCCACTGGTCAGATGCATTTTAAATGGGTTTCAAGGGAAGGGAAGTTTACTGTTACTCATACTAAGTCTATTTTCAATGCAAAACTGTTTTGTTGTTTAGCAAATGACCATCAATGTTTGTGTTATGAAATATGAAATAAAAGTTTTAGATTAAATCCGAATCTCTGAAAGAAGTGTAAAAGTAAATAAGAACATGGTATGCACTCCGACAGGTTTGAGCAGTGTTTATTGTAATTGGAGAGAGACAGCCAATTAATGGCACACTTGAATGGCTGGAAGGGGGGGGGTCCCTTGTCCATTACCCTGTCTAGGGCCTCACTTGACTATTATCCAGATCTGGGGTCCATCCCCGTCCACCCAGAACTTATATATGTGAACTTCACAGTTGCATAACTGCAAAAGAATACAGAGCACACTGAATTACTATAACATAATTCAACTAACTATATCTCAGACTTTTTTCACCAAAAAAAGCCAAAGCCTAAATTAATCATTAACTAAACATATGGTAGTTTTATGTATCTATCTATCTATATCTATATGTTTGTATATATAAAATAAACATATACGTTTGTGTGTGTATGTGTGTGTGTGTGTGTGTGTGTGTGTGTGTGTGTGCGTGTGTGTGTGTGTGTGTGTGCATGTATGTGTGTGTGTGTGTGTGTGTGTGTGTGTGTGTGTGTGTGTGTGTGTGTGTGTGTGTGTGTGTGTGTGCACCTTGTGATAAAATATGTAGTCAGGGACAGTGTCAGTATGTGTGGGCGCATGTGTAAAAAAAATGTATTTTAGTTTTATTTATCCTTCATTGACCAGGTTAGTCCCACTAGTCTAGTGGCCTTTTTTAAGGGGAGAGACAAAGTGGCATTTATACTAAGGGAAATTTGACCACAGCATCGTAATTTTTTGTAAGTTTTCTTTTTGATATGTGTTGGTCAAATATTAAGTTATCATCTATCGACTTTTCCCAGATAGGGGTTGCCACAGTGGATCACCTGTCTGCTCATGAGTGGCAGTGGATTTCTGCTCATGAGTGGCAGTGGAGTTTTAGAGTGTTGAGTTGCCAGCCTGGTGCACAACCTTCCACAGAAGGCACACACATACACACACTCACACCTAGGGCCAATTTAGAGTGTCCAATCCAGCTACAGCATGTCTTTGGGATGAAACCGGAGCACTCAGAGGACACTCATGCAACCACAGGGAGGACATGCAGACTCCCCACAGAAGGCACCCCAGCCGAGGATCGAACCAGAGAACCTCTTGCTGTGAGGTGGCAACGCTAACCGCTGCACCACCGTGGCCGCCCATTAAGTTATCATCTATAATGGCACAAAATAATATGTTTCTGGTTTACCTGTTCAATAGTGATATTATTGGTAGAGGTTAAGGTGAAATAAGACCTATGCTGTGATAGTTGTTTAGAAATAAATAGTATTAATTAATTTTTGGGGAGCATTTAGGAGGAGATGAGAGTCATTTAACCATGTCTATATAGAAGAGAAGGACTGTTATGTAAGGTCTTCAAGTTTAGCAAGAGTTTTAACTGAGCAAGTCAGGGTTGCATCATCCACATACTGGACTAAGATGGCATGTTTAGCTGCAGTGTGGAGACAGGTCATTGATAAAGATGTTGAAAAGCAGATGGCCTAATATAGATCCCTGAGGGACACTGATGGTCACCGAAAGGAAAGTGGAATGCTTACTCTTTGGGTACTTGTTCTTTGAGTAATCCTTTTGTCATTTTACAGCATGAGCCCTATCAAAAATGTAACTATGAAACCAATGAAATGATGGGCTGGTAAGGCCAGTAGAAGAGAGTTTAAGAGTTTCAGGTCGGACATAGAGTCAAAGGCTTTAGATAAGTCTAAGAAAAGTGTTGAGACTGAATTACCTTCTATGGGTATTTACAGTAGAAGTAGAACTCAACAGGGTGGTAGCTGTACTATGGTGTGGCTTAAAAATGTATTGTGTTGGGAGAGGAGCATATTTTCTGTTAAGTAACTGAAGAGTTGAGTGTATGCATTTCTCTAGAACTTTAGTGAAGGGCAGTTGTATAGCTATTGACCTGGAATTTGAAAGCTCTTTGGAGACATCACCTTTATGCATGGTATGATAAAGGTTTTTTCCAGATTGATAGTACACTGTTCTTGGCTATGGAACAATTAATAGGAATTGAAATAGGATAGGCAATGACTTCAGCTGCAATTTTAAGATATTTTCCTGGTAAGCTGACTGGGGCAATAGCTGCAGGTTTTTGTTTTTGGAGATGCTTTTTGATAGTAGCAGTGGCAACTGGCTGAAAGAAGTGAAAGCAGAAGTTCCTTATATAAGATGGGATGTTGAAGGTTTACTTGGATGTATTGTTACTTAAGGACAGAACTGTGCCTATAAAATGGTTATTAAATTGGTTAACCATGCTGTCAGTTTTGTTCTGTGCATTTGCTGTTGGCTGTAGCACTTAGCCAAGATTTAGTAATTTGTTAACTGAGGCTCAGGAAAGTTTGAGGTTAGTGTACTGTGTGTTTTGGAGTGTATATTAATATTTTTTTGTATTTGTTGATGTGGTGTTTAGTTTGATTTATAAGCCGCCTGTAGGTTTATCAGTTTGTGACTAGTTTGTTTTTAGTCTAGGCCTTCCAGGCTTTGTCTCTGTGCTTCATGATTTGCTTTGTTTCTAAAGATCTATGGTGCTCAACGTCTGGCCCGTGATGCAATGCCATCCGGCCCCAAGCCCCTGTCATCATTCTTATACTTTTTATGACAATAAACTGATATCCAATTTGTGTCTTTTGGCTTTTTCCCAGTTAGTGGTCGCCACAGCGGAACTCCGGTCTGCTAATGATTGGTAGTGGATTTTTACATACCGGGTTACCAGCCCTGACGCACAACCTTCAATGAAGGCACGCCCCATTCACGTATGCCTCCACACAGAAGACACTCTAGCTGAGAATCGAACAGGACAATGTCTTGCTATGAGGCGACAACGCTATTGCAGCACCACCACCGCAGTCAAACTGATATCCAATATAACGGAAACTTATTTTTCCCTCTCTTATGTTGTTTGTCTTTCGGCTTTTCCCGGTTAGGGGTTGCCACAGTGGAACTCCGGTCCGCTAATGATTGGCAGTTGGCTTTTATGGTGTCGAGTTGCCAGCCCAACACCCAACCTTCAACGAAGGCATGCCCATTCAACGCATGTCTTTTGAACGCCCACTTGACTGCGCTGCACCACCGCAGTTTGTCCCGACGTACTGTTTCCCTAAAGCGCTTGTACATCACATAATTTATGTGATGTACAAGTGCATTAGAGAAACAGTACAGCAGGACAAATTGTCATAAGTATTGTAAGAAAGGGAAAAATAATTTTCCGGTATGTGATGTGCAAGCGCATTAGGAAAACAGTACGGCGGGAGTATTGTAAGAGAGGGAAAAATAATTTTTCGGTATATCGGTGGATAAAATGCATTTTATATGCTTTGCAGTTTTCTGTTTTTATGAAATACAGTTTGTTGTATAGTAGACAGGTTGTTACTGCTGTGCTCATGTGCGTGTGAAGTCTGCTGCTGTCCCCGCTGAGTAGCATGAAGGGGAACTAGACATTTTGAAGGACATTTGTGAAGAAGTCAAGTTCTCGTTTGGCCCTGTGTTTTTAATAGGAGATGCTATGCAGTGCTCTGACACAACAATACTTATTGAACCTGCACCCAGGTAGGAATTATTTTATTCACACAACAAAAACGGCATCAAATAGATTTTTAGAGGAGCTGTCCTTTTCTGCTTGCCACACGCCTGTGCAGACGCTGTCATGTTGCAGTTTAATGATCATTGGTTATTGTTTTCTCAGGGACTGCTTTAAGCTTATATATAGGTTAATGGGTAGATATCAAATTGCAGACCATCACAAGCCTAGCAAGTGGTTCATAATCAAACCCTGCACCTTGTATCTTATCTATTGTATCATTCCTCACCCTTAAAGAAGTTTGTTGACTATTACTGAAATATGTAACTGGAATTTAGTGCTGTGCAGGCAGGGGCTTGTTTGCTGGATTCATGGATGATAGTTTATGTAAATTTCTGTTTAAATTTAAGCAAAGAAAATAGTTGGTGTGATGACACTTTTTTAACTGATAGGATAGCAGGTGTCTATGCATATTGCTTGACTGGGTTCTGGCTTGTCAATCACGCAGGCCATGCCCATTCCAGTGGGAAACAAGCAGTGGGTTAATGTTCAATGAACAAAGCTGTCAACTGCAGTTATTTGCTGTCATATAATAGAAAGTAGTAACTTTCTGCAAGGATTTGTGATGTCATGGCTGTAAGACAGAATAAAGTTAAATGCAAAGTTGATGCAGAAAAACAACAGGCAGTTTCATGACAACTGGACAGAGCGGTACTGTTTTATTCAGCAGGAGAAGAACATTATTTCTTGTCTGTGTCAGTCCACAGTTGCAGTGCCAAAAATATCAAACTTGAAACAACATTATGAGACAAAACATAAAGATTTTGACAACGTGGTTGGTGAAGAAAGACTGTCCAAAATTGAGGAGTTGGGTCATAGTTTGACTAAACAGCAGAAAATCTTTACTAAGGGATCAGCAGACTTTAACGCTGCTTGTGAGGTTAGTTATAATATTTCACTGATGATTGCCAAGACTGGGATTCCATTCACTGATGGTGATTTTGGTAAGAACTGCATGATAGCTGCAACAAAAAAGCTGTGTCCAGAAGTTTGTAAGAAATTAGAAACAGTCAGTCTGAATCGCATGACCATACAGCGGAGAATTATTTATTTATTTTATTTATTTTACATTTTATTTTACATTTATTGACCGGGCTAGTCTAGCTGGATACATGTCCATTTTCAGTAGAGGCCCGGGGAGAAAAGCTCCAAAAAAAAACACAAAAAGAATAGAAAATCCATACATACATTTAAAAAAGTAATAGCAGTTAAAACTTACCAAGAACTAAAAAAGCAGTTGTTACAAAATTTTTTTTTTTTTTAATATATAAAAGATACATTATTACTAATTATAATTACTAGCTTGTCTGGAGATATCATAAGGCAGCTGGCAGACAAGACAGCATAGTTTTCATATTTTTTCTCTGGCTGCCGATGAATCAACTGATGTTGATTCCACAGCACAACTGCTGGTGTTTGTTCATGGAGTATCTCCTACTTTCGACATTACTGAAGAGCTGATAGGCATGGGCTCCTTTAAAGGACAAACAAAGGGGTCATATCTGCTAGACAAGACATTGCAACTGTGACAGGCTGGCTCTGGATATGATAAAATTGGTGAGCATAACAACTGATGGTGCACCAGCTATGACAGGAGAGAGTAATGGGTTGGTATCATTGATGAAAAAACATCTGGGAGATCAAAACAGGCAGACAGTAAACTTTCACTGTATCATATATCAGCAGAATCTCTGCAGCAAAGACCTTGGTTTTCAAGAAATAATGAAGATGGTAGTAAAAATTAACTCCATAAAAGGTTGTGGCCTTAACCACTGTGAATTCCAGCAGTTTCTTCAGGATACTAAATCACATCACAGTGACCTGATGTACTACTGTGAAGTAGTGGGAATTGCTTGATGAGGCTACTACATTCATGACAAGTAAAAACAAGGAAAAAGAAGTTGCCTTCCTTACTGACTGACACATCATGTCAGGCTAAGTTGGCATTTCTTGTTGATGTGACTGAACACTTGAATGATCTTAACATGAAATTGCAAGGGAAAAACATCTTGTTTCTGAATTTGCAAACCATGTGTCAGCATTTCAGATGAAGCTTAAGTTATTTCGATTGCAGGTAGTATCAGGGAATTTCATCCACTTCCCCACATTCCAATTCTATGCTACAGAAACACCAAGGCACTGATATGCAGTCTGTTATTGAAAAATTGGATGTTTTGATTCATTCAACAGTCAGTTTCAAGATTTTGAAAAGCACACACTGCAGTTGAAACTATTTGCAGATCCATTTGGTGTTTCTGTAAATGATATGGAGGCAAACCACCAGTTGGAACTCATTGATCTTCAGTCATCATATGGACTCCATGCTACATTCAGAGAAAACAGCCTGATTGACTTTTACAAGAGTCTTTCTGATGTGTTTGTAAATCTGAAAGACAATGCATGTGTTCATGCAAGTATATTTGGCAGCATGTATTGTTGTGAACAGACATTTTCACAAATGAAGTTCAACAAAAGTAGCATTCGGAATCAGCTAACTGGCAATAACCTTGAAGCATTGTTGCGTTTGTCATCAACCAACATTAAGCCTGATATTACAAAGCTTGTTTCAGAGATGCCACCATAACTGTCACACTGACTGCATAACGTACTGTTGCCACCGAGTGTGTTTGAAATGTAATCACATTTAATGTGAATACTGTGACTCATTTTACTAATGTACTGTTTAGTGTAGTGAAGTTTATGTTGCAGTTTACTGCTGTCTTAAGTAAAAATGCCAGTCACCTGTACCTGTTGTTAACTCGTGTTTTGAGGTGGCCCGCATATGAGCTAAGAATTCATGTAGTGGCCCTCCCCACAAAAAGGTTGTGCACCACTGTTATAGATAGTCATGTGTCAAAATTGGCCTTAAGTCTCTTGGTTCTACGGGGAGTCTGTGAGTTAAGGACAGTTAGTTTCCTACCAGTAATGGGTGATCTGCCTGAGCTTCATGATGGTCTCCTTGTCCATAAGCTTAATAAGATCTAATGGACCTATGAACCTGTGAGGGACCTGCCACTATTGTGAGGAAGGTAATTAATGCAAATTATGTGGTGGAGTTGTGGGGGGATGGGCAGAAACAAAAACTCTGTCATGTCAGTATGATGAAACCCCACAATGAACAACAGAAACATTAGAGACATGACATCACATAGTATATAAATTGTGTTACAAGAAAAAGAAAAATGAAGATCTGGTGATAGACTCAGAGAAGCGTAAACTGACACCTCAGTGAATGAGACAGTACTGTCATAGCAGCTGTCCCCTAAGCATGTTCAGGAATTCCAGAGATTATTACAAGAATTTAGGAATTTGTTCACTGTTAAGTAAGGATTTACCCGGCTGGTAGAGCTCCGTGTGGACATAGGAATGCAATGGCTAATCAGACTTCTTACAGCATGCCTAAACAATTCAAGCAAACCACAGGAGATGTTGAAACTAGCATTTCATGGGCCTCGCTGGTGGTGTCAGTGCCAAGAATAGATGAGATCATCAGGTTTTGTGGAGTCTATGGGAAAGTAAATAGTTACAGAAAAGCAGATATGCACCCCATGCCAATGGCTGAGGAAATCTTAGGGCACCTAATGAGGCTAAGCATCTGACCACTAATGATCAGACTAAGGGTTAATGGACAATACCTTTGATGCTGCAGCAAAGGACAGCTCATCATCCGTCACAGAATTTGGGTTGTCTGAATTCATCAAAATGCCATTTGGAGTAAAAATGCCCCAGCAACTTTACAGAAGCTGATAGCTTTCATCCTAGCAGGAGCTGGAGACTGTGGTCTTGCTAACTTCGACAACATTGCAATACCTTATTATGGCTTTCATCATTTGAGAGCAAGATGGATTCAAAGTTAGATAGGGATGTTTTGATGTGAAAAGTGAAGAGTTTCTAAAGTTTATGTAATCTAGACTTACTTTTTATGATTATGGTGATTTCTGAAATCTAACTAGCACATCTTTTTTTTCTGTTGCATGCTTTATTCATTATGTGAGTCATTCAAAGGTTGTCTTTCCCTGTATATTGATGTCTTGCCAGTATGTGTTCATGAATCCAGATGTTAATAATAATAAATAATATTCTAGGCAGACTTGTGGCTCCCTTTCAGAAGTGTAAGACCCAAGTCAGTGAGTCCTGACTTTTCAAAAAATAATAATCTGTGATTTAAATAAAATCCAGGAAATTCTGCAACTTACTGTTACACCTTTAAAGAGCTTTCTTCAGGAAGCTCCATGTGTCCCTGATGTGGGGGCTGCACCCCACACCACTACTACTTATATATAGTAACTTCAACATCATTGTGCTTCAGAGTAATTGATGGTCATATGACATTTTAGAATGCATTTATTGTACTGGGCTGATAGTGTGATTAGAATGTTTGACAAAGTTTTTTTAAACAAAATTCAAAAAGCAAAAAACAAAAAAAAACAAGCGATCTCCGTGGTATCCAAGAAGTCTCAAAACAACCCACTAAACAAGTATAGTGGGTCCAAAAACAAAACAGTGTAAGAAACTTCTCTATGTGGAAGATTTTCAGTCCATATATCTCTAGTTAATCACTGTATATTAATCAGATCAGACAATAGTAGTAGAAGTAGTGAACTTAAACCCGTCTTAAGTAAAAAAATAATAATAATAATAATTAAAAAATTAATAATAAAAAATAATCATAAATAAATAAAAAAAATAATAAAAAATAAAAAAAATAAAAAATATATAATTGTACAGAATTACTAAGTAATCAAAAGTAATCCAAATAAGGCAGGCAGTCTGTTTCCAGTCGAAAATCCTTTATTAAGTCCACAGACAAGCGATCCAAGTAAAAGAAAATAGAGTAATAGTTTCCTCACAAGCTTTCTAAATATATATATATATATATTTTTATCGGGCAAGGGCATGGTTTATTGTGCTGTAAAACAAAGTGTTATTGGTACATGTTATATATATTCTATATTTAGAAGGCTTGTGAGGAAACTATTACTCTATTTTTGTTTTACTGGGATTCCTTGTCTGTGTACTTAATAAAGGATTTTTGACTGGAAACAGACTGCCTGCCTTGCTTGGATTACTTTCGAATAATTAGCAATTCTGTCCAATTATATATTTGTTATTATTATCATTTTTATTTTACTTAAGACGAGTTTGAGTTTGCTACTTCTACTACTATTGTCTGATCTGATTAATATACAGTGATTAACTAGCGATATAGGGACTGAAAATCTTCCACACAGAGAAGTTTCTTACACTGTTTTGTTTACAAAGTTTTTTTTCAGACATTAAAGCTTATATGTTTTTATTTTTATAACTAAAAGTGCTCTATTACATACTTGTTTTATTATTTTTCAGAGCTGGTTCATTTAGTTTAATTTAATCTGTGTTAGATTACTTTTGTTTGGTTTTGTAACTTATTTTACATCCACCTGAGCTATCACCACCTCAAGCAGATGGAACCTTGGTTAAATATTTCACCGGAAGTAAGCAGTTACCAACCAGTGATCATTAATTTACTTTCATCTTAATCCTCACCCTTACCAGTCAGTATTCATCGTAACCCTTTCCTTACCAGTTGGTCACTAATCTATTGCAACTTATAATCTATTGCACCTTAACTCTCTTCTATTCCTGCTGGTGGTTACTAATTTGTGTAAATAATGAATGTTATAAACTGAGCTTGAGTCTCCGCTCCTGGTTTATCGCACAGCATTTTTGTATTCCAGTCCCTTATATTTTGCTGAAGTTCCTGCTCAGAGTCTGCTTATTATGCCACATTATCTGCATACAGCAGTAGCTCTGGTGATATGCCTCTCTAACCTGTTTGATTGTCTCCTTTTGTTGTCAAATAAATGTAATGCAGTATACTTTGAAATCTCTTTCAAAGTTTAAGGCCTAAGTAGCATCAGTCAGGCCTAACCTGTGAGTAGGTTAATCAAAAAAAAAGTGAAGTCTGATTAAATGTAAAGAATACCTCATATGCCTGAAAATAAAAGCAGATGAGTTTTCCTGACCTTAAGACTGATGTAATACACCAAGGTGCTTCCAAGTGTAATTGTACTGAAAAACTAAATTGTCAGATTTCCTTGTTCTTTTTTTTCAGGGTCAGGCTACAAAATGGATGTTTAGCTTCTGATATTATGGACTTTCTTTTCATGATAACAATCAAAATAATCAGCTCTTTTGAATACATCCAACCACAGTTAATGCTGAATACAGATATTTCAGGACCAAAAAGATAAAACAGAAAATAAGATACTATGGTTATTCTCTCTTTAAATGATGTATGAGGGCAGCTGCAGTTGCCTTTCATTAATCAGTTTACAAAAGTTGCTTAGACTTTTAAAGATTACATTCTGAGTTGCTGGTTTTATCCACATTTTCCTTAACCATTAAAAGCCTAATATGTTCAGAAACGAAAGTAAGCTTTTGTTGATGTTCTAAGCTATATTTATGTTCACAAATCATTGTAAGTAGTTATTAGTATTCTTTTATTTTATCCTATCCAAAATGACCCAATGGGGATGGACATGACAACATTCATCCTTTTTTGGCTAAGGGTTCTTTTTCCCTCATTGCACCTCAGAACATAAGATTATAATGCCTCACACAAGGTCTTTTTTTGGGTTCACTTTGAGTTGTAACATTCAGGAGTGCTTCTTACTCAGAAAGTTTCTGGACAGCATAACGGAAACTTTCTTTATTTGATGTCATGTTATAAACACACTAATAAGTTATTTGTTCTCAAGCTGGAATTGGCAGCACTGCTGTCCTTGGTTATTCCATCTCTTTTTTATTCAATGATGATAGAAGTGATAATGTGAGGTATTGCTAGCTATGCCAGGAGATGTAGAGCAGTGGATGTGTAACATATGCCCACAAAGCTAGCTGGTATTTTGTAAAGAATTATGTGCAATTTTACATCAAACTGATTTGTACAGATGCTTGTGTTGAAAAAAATGTATTTGTAAAGCTGCTTGTGTTAAAAATATACCAACATTGTGCCCTGCTGCATCGAAAAAGAAATACACATGTATTATTGTAACTGTTTAAATGTAGATGTTTTAACAGAGGATATTGAAAGAGAAGAGGTTAATCTCAATCCTCCTAACTTTGAAAATAGTTTGAAATTAAATTACTTAGCTTAGACCATAAAGATTGCATCTTACAGTTCTCAATGCAGGCAGAGACAAATATCTGTACTAGAAAGCTTTCTGCATTGTCTTTAGGGTGAGTTAATTGCTACTCTGGAAGGGTGGAGGTTTGAAATTGTTTTATGATTTCCAGGAGCTGCAGCAGATCTTAGCAATGCTCTGTGTCTATGTATTATTGACACATATGTGCTAAATCCTGACAGCTTCTAGCCAAGTGGGGTAGCATGGGAACCAGATGTCTAATGACCAGATGTATGTGATGTTATTCTGTAATCCATCACTAAAAGTGATATTTTACTACTGGGTGGGACTGAAGTCCCATTGCACTCTGTTCTTGGAACCTGACAAAGAAGGACCCTTCACCTACTTCATCTTGCCTTGCTCTAGTAAATGACCAGGGAATGGTAATTCTTTAGATCAGTCAGGAAAATATAGTGAGATTAGTTAAGTATTGTTTTTCTGTAGCTGTGTATCTATCCATCTGTGTTATTTTAATATTTCCTGTGATTGAAACTCTGTTGTTTATTGTAAATAGATATTATTTTCATGGTCTTTTCTTATTTATTATTAAATATATTTAAATTTTCATTGTGGCTGGTCTTTTAGAGAATATTTTAATCTCTGATAGTACTTATATATATTTGATGACGGCTCTGGCTGCTCCTGAAATCCTTGATGTTGGTCAAATACCATTTGTATTAATATTAATGTCACTCAGTATAATTGGGTACTCTTGCAAGAGCCTTAGAGTAGCTGGCTTTGGAGTGGCTGGTAGCGGTGTGACTACCTTATAGTCTGGGCAGAAAGGGGCATAGCTAGTGAATCTGTGCCAGCCTTTCCCAGGTGTGTGTGTGTGTGTGTGTGTGTGTGTGTGTGTGTGTGTGTGTGTGTGTGTGTGTGTGTAGGGATATGAAGCACTAGTTTCAGGTGCTGGAAAACTTGGCTTGGACACTTGGCTGAGGATGGGATAACACAGTGAATCTGCAGACCATTCAAGAGGTACTTTTCGCAGTTCTAATAACCATAGCATCAGAAATCAGTGATAATTAATTTGTCCAGCTTATATCTGATTTTGAAGTTCAGCAGTTCTGTAAACTCAGACCTGGAATGGCTGGACTTGAATATTTTCAATTCACTTTCACTTTGAAGTGAAAGACTTTCAGAACACAAAGTTGCAGAATAAACACAGCACTAACCCATTCTCTGGCATGATAAGATAACAGACTACAGAACTGAAGAAAATGTTTCCCGATTTGAAAGAGATTTCATCCATTTATTAAATATAACGTGCAAATGGACTGAAAGAGGACCTCTCTGAAAATGAGCTATTGCATTCACAAGTCAGTTTTCCTGGGTACATGAAAAGGGAAATGTACCACAGCAGTATTTCATTAATAACTAAAACTTACAAATTGGCTTTGTTAAGCGTGAATATACCCTGGATGGTCACAACTGGGGAAGTTAGGCAGGGGATAGAGAGTGTGTGTGTGTGTGTGTGTGTGTGTGTGTGTGTGTGTGTGTGTGTGTGTGTGTGTGTGTGTAGCGTGCATGTGTGTGTGTGGGATTCTTTCTGAATCTAAGGGCATAACTGATAAGACAATAATCATGCATTGATGAGACAAAATATAATAAGTGAGTAGCCTGAGTCAAATAAATAAATCTTACTGCTGTATGCTATACTACTCTGGGTAAAAGGAAGACCTCATTGAAAATGAATTATCACAGCTCATTCAGTTTAGTCTCCATGCATTACAATATTGCCCATTTTGTTCTATGATTTGGATAAAATCCTGCAGCGAATGGACAGCTCCCTTCCAACCATGCCAAAACACACTTGTGTGCACACACGCACACCCACACACACACACACACACACACACACACACACACACACACACACACACACACACACGCACACACACACACACACACACACACACACACACACACACACACACACACACACACACACACACACACACACACACACACACACACACACACACACACACACATACACACACAAACATACACACATACTGCATCCTCAGGCTGTCCATCAATATACTTCTGAAATGTGAGCATTATGGAAAGAAAATGGATACACATCCTGACCAAATGCAGCATCCATTAATAAGTGAGGGCCAAGTAATGTTGGAGATAACTTAATCCTGTTAATTTTACTTAATGGCCACTTTTAAATGTTGAAATATCTAGTCACTAAGTTTATGCATTTTCCTAGTAGTATCAGATCTTGAATGTGGGATTTTCTTCTGGCATTTCAAAACAGCCTTGCCGCTCTACAATTTAATTGCATGGACTGTTCGTATCTTAGGAAAAATTTGTAAATAGCTGAAAGATACTGGTTGTGTTTTACAGCTTGTAATAAGTGTGTCCAACAAGTAAAGTTAAGTTGCACTTGCAGTCTGTACTGTGGGTGGGGATTGATACTGAAATGATGAAAGAAACAGATCAGGATACTGAAGGAAAATGGAAGTTGTATGAGAGGAAAGAGAAAAATGAAAATAAAATAAGTAAGACTGAAACAACTATTTTTTTTTTACTTTACAGCTAATACTATAATCTGCTTAGGTCATACTATAGCCTGTCTACAGTGCACACTTTCCATTGACACTATGGTTAGAAGGCAAGTTTTCAATTTAGTCGTGCAGAGTTCTGTTTAAGTATCTACAGGTGAAAACTGACAAACATGCTGCTCTAAATCATTAATCAAAAAAGGCATACAAGAAAGAGTTCAGACAGCTGTTGATATAAGTTGTGCAGATCACAAAGGAGTAGATTTTAAGCAGGAAAACTTGTTTCATAAGAAAATGCAACTGTATTTAGATCTGACAGTACAAACATGATTACAATGAGGTGCCATGGGTGCCAACAGATGACAAAGACCACAATCAGAGAGATAATGATGATGATGATGATAAGTCTTTTTTCTCCCTTTTTTCTCTTCCTAAAAATGTTGTGAGATGGTGCAGGCAATTAAGCAGCAGCAAATTGCAATAAAAGGAATGATGAAGCCCAGAAAAGTAAAAGAAAACTCAGCCGCAGCTCACCAGATAATGTATGTGTAGTCCTCAGCAACAGATGAGAAGTCCACAGCGAAGAAAATTGTTCCATTGGGTTCCATATTGGGAATGGTGTTACTGAAAATGATGACAGGAAGAGCCAGACGACTGTCTAGCTCCCAGATGAAGATAGTCCCTCTGAGGTTAGTAGCTTTGTATCAAAGTTGGCCATTGTTCAGAGAGTGAACAATAGCTACATATTGGTCAAAACTCAGGTAAGTCAAACAGAAGACACTAGCCAATGCAATGAGTTGTGCAACATGTCCACTTACTTTACAACTGAATTTTCTAAAGGACCAATGGTAATTCAGGACTATGTTAACAGCCCTCAGTTGCAATGTCAGCAGAAAGCTGATGTCAGCCACTGTGAGGCTGAAAATGAAGTTTTCTGCAGGCTTCCTCTTCTTGTTTTGGGGGGTGATCCAGATAATAAGCTAATTCCCAGAGAGTCCCAGAAAGAAGTCCATCAAATAGATTATGGGAATGAGAGTGTATGTGGATGTCCAGTCCTGAAAAATGCAGTCTGTTCCATTGTCATC
Source organism: Protopterus annectens (assembly GCF_019279795.1). Taxonomy (NCBI): domain Eukaryota; kingdom Metazoa; phylum Chordata; order Ceratodontiformes; family Protopteridae; genus Protopterus; species Protopterus annectens. The sequence goes on along the minus strand of NC_056743.1, from coordinate 1,188,313,538 downwards.
ATAGTCCAAGCTGTTGTACATGTCTGTTGGCATCAGAAACGAGACAAAATATTTTTTCTCAAGGGAGAGAACTGACGAGACATGATCCTTATACCTTCTTCATTACATTACCCCAGCTTCTATCTTAAATTCTGTGTTTCACATTCAGTATGTTCTGCTTGCATTAGACATTTTAAATTTATATTTCACGAACTAGCAAAATTTTAGTCGATTAATGTAAAATGCTTCCTTCCATGAACAAAATCATTCAGGCCTTCTGTGAGGGTCTATATCATATGAGCAAATCGCACAAATTAAGAACGCTTATAATATTGAATGTACCGGACCTCAAAGTGCTTTTTCTGAGATAGTGGTACAGTGAAGAATGGGATATATGCCATTTCCTCACTGTAGTGTGATCTTAGAGTTGGAATATATATTTAGTGGTGGGTGTGGGGGCACAGCCTCTCACAATAGGAAGTTTGATCGATATTATGAGCGTTTGCAATTTATGCGATTCGCTCATATGATATAGACCCTTCTGTGGAAAGATGGTCTGCAGGAAATCATTCTTTCACTGCTGTTTCCCCTCAATCATGTTCTTAGAAACAGCACATTTGAAGTATCACCAGCAGCCACTGCTTTTATTCTCTGCAGCAGTTAAAAAATGAATTTTGATAAAGGAAGACATTTAACTCTAGCTATGCTGGCGATAAACATACATTCACAGATCTGTGAGAGTGAGTGTTGACAGGATTTTTCCAAAGGGGTAAATAATGTTCCTTCACCTTAGCATTTATTATTTTTGTGGTGCATTGGATAATGTTATTACCTCACAGCAAGAGGTTCCTGGTTTGATTCTTAGCTGGGGTGCCTTCTGTGCGGTGAATGCATGTCCTCCCTGTGTCTGTGTGGGTTTCCTCCGGGTGATCCAGTTTTCTCCCGCATTCCAAAGAGATGAGTAGGTGGATTGGACACTCTAAACTGGCTATAGGTGTGAGTGTGCATGCAGGTGTGTGGTGTGGAGGAACTACCACAGCAGGGCTACCCACCAGCCCATGTAAACCTTGGCTCTAGATGATTGTCACTGTTGAAGTGACACCCTGATCCCATGTTCAAAAATAGGAAAAAGGGTTTGTGGATGGATGGATTTGCATTGTTATTTTTATCACAATGTTTACCTGCAGTAAACTCTAATTACTTCTGTGGTTAAATTAAAGCAGCTTAGGTTATCTGTAATATAAAATCAGTCATCTCATTGTTACTCACTTCTCCACTTCACAAATGGGAATTTCAAGTGAGCTTCAGTAAACAATTCAATGCTGTTGGTGTGTGTGAGGGAGGTGCAAATACAATGGGTTTTAAGATGTTTGGTGTTGCATTTTAATGCATTTTCCACCCTTTTGATCCATGTGTATGATGTATCCCTTGACAGTTAACAGAAATAAACAGCTGCAAAGACAGCATTTAAATCATAACTACAACAGATAACAAGGAGAAAAATACGGTATAATGCAAGACTTTGGCTGAGACAGTATTTTTATATCCTTTCTACTTGTCTTTCCAGGAAGAAGCATAAAACACAGCAATATTTTGGGAACTTTCCTGGACATGGCAGTGCAGGGCTACAATGCTTTCCACACATTCAGCTACTGCACTGGCAGGGACCAAAGTGGTGGTGTCTTAATCTATATCAACAACAAACTCACCTCAAGACTAGTCAAACAGAGCAATACACTTGAGTTTCTCCATGTCCAGATTTCCATAGGCAGTCCCATATGATATCCTTGTAAGCTATAGATCACACTGTATGACCCAAAAACCCATAACTCATACTTGGACTTAATGGAGGCCTTCACTATTCAACCCAATACCATATTCATGGATGACATCAACTACTGTACTATAAACTGGGTTATTTACATGACCCCAAAGTTACATTCCCACAGATTACTGCACTTCGTAAACACAAATACCTTGGACCAGATAGTCCATATGCCCACTAGGGGTGCAAACATACGTGACCTGAAACTCACAAACATGGGAGAATGCTGTACCCCCTACGTAGTGTCCTCTCTGGTACGGTCAGGCCACAAAACTGTCTCCTTCATAGTAGGATCACTTCTGTGACCCTGGCTAACTCCATAACTTTTAGTAATGTTTCTAAGGCAAACTTTCTACTAATAAATGAAAGCATGTCAAAACTTCAAGTCCCTCCCCTCCCAAACCCTGGGAACACAGCTGACTATCCAGAATTGTTCACAGAAACCCTATACAATCATGTCAATAAAACCATAGAGGCAGACATGTCTTACAAAAATAAGCCCTGAATTAATTCAAAAAACAAACCACCCTGGTGGAATCCAAACACAAACAGGTTGTACAACAAAAGAATAAAAAAAAATTGCCAAGATTAGGAAGTGATGCACTCAGTATGATAAAAACACTCATGAAGCAAACAAACAACAAAGATGGCAAATTAAGTATGTTAAAGTCAAATGTAAGGTAAAGATAGCCTCCCAGGCAAAGGACAGCTACATGGATTTCTTTAGCTATGTCCAAAAACCTCAAAGACAGTGCACAACTGTGTGCAGAACTGATTGCAAATGGAGTCACCCACATGGAGTCAGAAGATATAACAAACCTGCTGATTGACAAATTAAGCTCCAGTTTAGACACTTCTCTCCCCCAACCCCTCAGGAAATATAGTAAATCAACCCCTTCTCCCAACTATTACTAGGGAACAGGTCCTAGATGAGCTGTCCTTACTTCCTCCTTGCTAATCTATTTCACTTCCTGATTCACTATCCCCACATCGTCCAACCTTCTTTCTCTCTCATTCTCTTCATTCATCAGCCCTTCAAAGTACTCTTTCCATCTACTCAACATACTCTCCTCACTTGTGAGTAGGTTTCCCTCACTATCCTTTATCACCCTTACCTGCTGCACATCTTTCCCAGCTCTGTCCCTCTGTCTAGCCAATCGGTACAGGTCCTTTTCTTCCTCTATAGTGTCTACTCTCTCATACAACTCTCCATATGCCTTATCCTTAGACTTCGCCACCTCTCTCTTTGCCATGTGTCTCATCTCCTTATACTCATGTCTACTTTCTTCATCTCTTTGACAATCCCACTTCTTCTTTGCCAGCCTCTTCTTCTGTATACTTTCCTGTACTTCCTCATTCCACCACCAAGTCTCCTTGTCCTCCTTCCTCTGTCCAGATGTCACATCAAGCACCTTTCTAGCAGTCTCCCTTACTAGCTCTGCTGTAGTTACCCAGCTATTCAGTAACTCTTCACTGCCTCCCAGTGCCTGTCTTAACTCTTCCCTAAACTCCACCTCACAATCACCCTTTTTCAACTTCCACCATTTAATCCTTGGCACTGCTTTCACACTCTTCCTGCTCTTCTTGATCACCAACATCATCCAACAGACCACCATTCTATGCTGCTTAACTACACTTTTCCCTGTTACCACTTTACAGTCTCCAATCTCCTTCAGACTGGCCCTCCTACATAGGATATAATCCACCTGTGTGCATCTTCCTCCATTCTTGTACATCACCCTATGCTCCTCCCTCTTCTTAAAATACGTATTCACCACAGCCATGTCCATCCTTTTCGCAAAATCCACAATCATCTGACCTTCTGCATTCCTCTCCTTAACACCATACCTACCCATCACTTCCTCATCCCCTCTGTTCACTTCATCAACATGCCCATTGAGGTCTGCTCCAATCACTAGTCTCTCACCCTTGGGTACACTCACCATCACTTCATCCAACTCACTCCAAAATGTTTTTTTCTCATCCATCGCACACCCAACTTGTGGAGCATATGCACTAACAACATTCATCATTACACCATCAATTTCAAGCTTCATAAACATCACTCTATCAGACACTCTCTTCACCTCCAAAACACTCTTGGCATACTGTTCCTTTAGGATAACCCCAACCCCATTTCTCCTGCCATCTACACCATAATAGAACAATTTGAACCCACATCCTATACACCTGGCCTTACTTCCCTTCCATCTGGTCTCTTGCACACACAATATATCAACCTTCCTTCTCTCCATCATATCAGCTAGCTCTCTCCCTATACCAGTCACACTGCCAATATTCAAATTTCCTACCCTCACTACTACACTCCTAAACTTACTCCTCTCTTCCTGCCTTAGGGCATGCCTTCCCCCTCCTCTTCTCCTTTGGCCAACAGTAGCCCAATTTCCGCCAGCACCCTGTTGGCTAACAGTACTGGTGGCAGTCGTTGCTAACCCGGGCCTCGACCGATCCGGTATGGAAATATGAAATGTTCTCTGCATAAGTAATTTGGCAGGGGTTTTACGCCGGATGCCCTTCCTGATGCAACCCTCTCCATTTTTTCAGGCTTGGGACCGGCACAAAGAAATGCACTGGCTTGTGCATCCCCAGTGGCTGGGTTTACCCACATATTGTCTGTTGCCTAGGCATGTGTGTGTGTGTGTATGAGACATGAGTTGAGAGTGTGCTCTGGGTAATACTGGAGTTGCTAACTGTGATTGCCTGGCCTTGATGTCACATGTATAGGTATGGCTTTGCACCCCATCCTCTCAGCTATTTCACATGTGTTATCCCTGTACAGTGGACATTGTGATATATAGTAGGGCCACCATATAAGAAATATGCAAAACCCACTCCACATTGGCCACAGGTGTCACACACTCACAACCACCTCCACACATGATACATGTTACAAACACACACACACCTGTCATGTCTGGGAGTAGAACCCCTACTTAACTAGTTTATTACACTACTGCACTACACAGTTATAGTATGCGCCATGGAGATTACTGGAGTATTCCTTCCCCAAAGGTGTATTTCACAATGAATGACATCAGCAGGATTGCCAACATAGACCATTTGAAATGTACTGTATGTGACTAGCCTAAAATGCATTGCTCCCTACACAGACAGTGACACACACACACACAAAATATCCACAACTGACATGTGTGGGTATAGAACCCCTAACAAAGGTCTATATCACACTACAGCCTAGAACTGTTATAGGATGCACCATGGGGATTACTAGAAAACTCCTTCCCCAAAGGTGTATTTCACAATGAATGACATCAGCAAGATTGCCAAAGTAAGCCATTTGAGATGTACTGTGTGTGACTAGCCTAAAATGCATTGTTCACTACACAGACAGTGACACACACACAAAACATTCACAACTGACATGTGGTGGTACAGAATCCCTAACAAAGGTCAATATCACACTACAGCATGGAGATGTTATAGGACGCACCACAGTGACTACTAGAGAACTCCTTACCCAAAGGTATATTTCACAATGAATGACATCAGCAGGATTGCCAAAGTAGGCCATTTGAAATGTACTGACTGTGACTAGCCTATAATGCATTGCTCCATACACAGACATTGAAACACACACAAAAACTCCAGAACTGCCATGGGTGGGGAATGGAACCCTATGACAGTTCTAAATCACACTACAGCAGTACACAGTTATGGCACGCACTACAGAGATTACCTGGCTACAACCTTCCCAGAGGTGTATTTCTAGGTGAGTGACATCAGCAGCCTTGCCAAAGTTGAGTATATGAATTGTAAGGAGTGTGAGTACCCTAAAAAGCATTGCTCTCTACACATACAGGGTCAGACACCCACCCACACACACACACACACACACACACACACACACACACACACTCACACACTTACCATGTCTGGGATTAGAACACCTATCTAACTAATTTATCACACTATAGCAGTACACAGTTACAGGACGTGCTACAGAGGTTACTGGGCTACAGCCTTCCCAGAGGTGTATTTCTAGGTGGGAGACATCAGCAGCCTTACCAAAGTTGAGTATATGAATTGTAAGGAGTGTGAGTACCCTAAAAAGCATTGCTCTTTACACAGACAGACACACACACACTTGCCATGTCTGGGATTAGAACACCTACCTAACTACTTTATCACACTACAGCAGTATGCAGTTATAGGACGCATTACACAGGTTACTGGGTTACAACCTTCCCAGAGGTGTATTTCTAGGTGGGTGACATCAGCAGTCTTGCCAAAGTGGGCTACAACCTTCCCAGAGGTGTATTTCTAGGTGGGTGACATCAGCAGCCTTGCCAAAGTTAAGTATATGAATTGTAGGGAGTGTGAGTGCCCTAAAAAGCATTGCTATCTACACAGTCAGATATACAAACACACACACAGTTTAGATTCATAGATTGTCCTTGGGGATCATTTTAAGCTGAGCCAATTACCCCATGTAAGAATCAAACGCTGCACTTTGTGTTTCTATGGTAAGCACCTTAACCATTACGCCAATATCCCACCCCAAGTCGGGGGTTAGAATGCCTATCTAACTAGTTTATCACACTACAGCAGTACACAGTTATGGGACATGCCACAGAGATTATTAGGCTACATCTCTTGCAAAGGTGTATTTCACATTGGATGACCTCAGCAGGCTTGTCATAGTAGGGCTATGGGGAGGGTGGTGTGTGCATGGGTCATGACCCATTCATCTAGAGGTTGACATGCCACATGCGTGCACACACAGGGTCATATTTTACAGGTATGTGTATACAGCTGCTAGTTGACTACTTCCTTGTACAGTCATGTTGCACAGCTGGCACGTGCACAACATAGTCTATAATGCTGACAGATACTGGTGGCTAGTATCTGCAGTGAGTGACATCTGCACCTCATGTGTTTGAGGCCCTTTGGCTGTGTGCTGGGTGGGACAGGCCTGGATGGCTCCTTGTCACAGTCACCCTCTTCCACACATCTATGTACATCTACCTTTGGCTTAGTGTGTTGTCCTGACATATATGTCTGTATTCCTATCCACCGTGTGTGCAAGGCATGAGTGGTGCATACTGACGAGTGTCTGCACTAACAACTGCAACTGCCATATATGTCTGATCCACTGGTGTTTGCAGACATGGCCTTCATGTGTTTGTGTGTGAGCATGCCCAGTATGGCCGTCTGTATGGGTATACATCGATCATTTGGCTTTGACTGTTACTACATTTCTGCATAGCAGGTGGGGCACAGCTGACTGTTTCTACATTTCTACACAGGAGTGGGGGGGCACACCTGACTGTTATTACATTACTATGTAGGATGGCGGGGCACACCTGACTATTTCTACATTTCTACACAGGGTTGGGGGGCACACCGACTGCTATTACATTACTATGTAGGATGGGGGCGGCACCCCTGACTATTTCTACATTTCTACACAGGGTTAGGAGGGCACACCTGACTGTTATTACATTACTATGTAGGATGTGGGGGGGCACACGTGACACTTGTACACATTTGCTATGACTGTACTTGTATGTCAGGTACTCCATTTCATTCTGTATTGCTAACTATCATGCTGACTAGAGGCATACCAGTGTACTACAGATTGTGGCTTTGGTTGCCCTATATATTATTGTCTGACTTCCTACCCTTCAGAACTAACATCCCACTGCCTGCCCTGCTGTGGTCTGTCTGTGTAAGCCTGGGGGGGAAGGTTAACCATAGCCATCATTCTGGGGCCATAGTGCAGGCTCTGTTTGGGTTTGTCTACTCCTGTCCTACTGGCTGAGACTATTGTTGGGTATGTGAACCATCTTGACTGGCATGTGTGGGTCATATGGATGCATATGTCGCTCAGCACATTTCCTGCAGTGGGTTTTGTTACCCTGTTTAGTACTGGCTACTATGGTGACTCCAGTATGTGTTACAGATGTCATGGTGCCACTATGAGTGTCTATTGTCTGCTGTCATAACATTCAGCCACCCAATTCCCTTGCATGCTCACATCCATACCATAGCTACAGGTAATGACACATTCTACTCCATTTGGCAATTGGTAGGTTGATTGACTTACCTTGAGGGTATGCCAGACTTGCGGATAGTGCTGGAGGGCTGCGTATGTCGGATGCACATAGTATACTCCCTATACATGGTTGAGCACAGGTAGTGTCATGTTTGGCATCCCTTTTACTGTATGTGCAAGTCAGAGAGAGGTGTCATTCCCTGGGTTTCTACTGTGTCAGTCCATGTGCTATATGTTGCCTCTTTGTCTAGGCCAGGGCATACTGGGCATGCCTCCCTCTGCCTACTGAGGCAGGCTCAGGTTGTTCCTCCTTCGGGTCACTCTGTGCCTGTGCAGGCCTTGGCATTGGTGGGGAGCTGTGTGGCCCTGCCCCATGCTGTTCCTGCTGCAGTTGTTTCCACAGGATCATATTGTGTAGCATAGCACATACCATAACAACTTGGGTACATGTAGCTGGTGAATACTACAAGGCTGCACCGGATGTGTCCAGAAACTGGAACCATGACCTGAGCATCCCAAACACATGCTCTATTATATGTCTGGCCTATGCATGTGCCTCATTATGACATTGTTGTTCAGGTGTGTGTGCATTTCTGATGAGTGTCATCAGCCACGGCTCCAGTGTGTACCCAGCATCCCCCACTAGGTGACCATAGGAGATGTCCCCATTGGCAAATCTCTGGTACAGCTGCGTCAGATGCCATATGTGGGAATCTTCATAGCTTCCAGGGCAGCCAGCACACACATTCATTATAATGCCCTGGGCATCACATACAACCTGGCAGTTGATGGAGGGGGTGCCGCTGGAGTTGATGTAGGCCCTACCCTGCTCACCAGGTGGTGCTTTGATGCATATGTGCATGCACTCTATAGCACCCACTACCCCAGGTTATTCTGCTATTTGGTGGAAGAGACACATATTGCTGGTCAGTACCTCATGGGTGTTGAGGAAATATACGTGCTCACTGGCATGTGCTGACATGGCATCCAGGAACTGGTGGAATACTCTGGATGCTGATGCCTGTGAGATCCCCATGATATCCTCAGTTGTGTTTTGGAAGGTACCTGTGGCTAGTACACCTAGGACTACACATACCTTGGTATAAACTGGGATGGGTTCCCCTCGGTCAGTTTGGTGTGTCAGGTGTGGCTGGCACAGCTCAACAATTTGCTGTAGGAGGTCTCTGTCCACCCTATAGCACTCCACTATCTCCAGCTCGTGTAGCCCCTGGTAGGTTACCCTGGGTCTGTACACTCTTCTCTGTCTCCTCACTGTGGGTTGTTCAGCAGCATTCACATCCTCACCACCCACAGCCTCTTGCACATGTTGTTCTATGTTGCCTGCTGCAGCCCTTCTCATTTTGCAGATTTGTTTGTTAAAATGTCCATTCTTGTACACCGTTGGTATAGAGTGTGGGAAAAACCAGAGGGGAAGGTGTTTGCTTAGTTTATAGTAGTGTTCTGGGCTGGGCTGGCCTGCTGCCTGTGTAATTGGCTGATTCTGATACATTTCACCTGCCAGCTACGCTAGTTCTCCTTGATTACCTTCCTACTGCTGTTTTCCCTTCCCATTGCCTCCCTGTTTAAGCCCATGTGCGCACCATTGGTACTTATTCTGCTTTCTTTATTTGGATAGGGCATTTGGATCTCAAATTCAGCATATATTGTATCTCTAATTTTTTTGTCCGTCACTGCCTTAATGCTGGTAAGGTTTCCCAATATTATACATTTGGTTGATTTGTATTAATCTATATTTGGACCTTTGGTTTCTTCTGTAATTGTTGTGGACGCAGCTATTATACATTATTTTTGGTGTTTTTTGCTGTTATTGTCCATTGTGGTTTTGAGTTGTCGTGGTATATTTTTATAAATAACCATTATTGACAGCTATTGATATTTAGACTATTTTGATTGGACTGTCTTGGTTCAGCTTTGATACCAATATTGACAGTATATACCTTCTGATATTGTGGCTATCAGTATGGATTTATCGAACCTTATTTCGGGTTTGGTTGCAGATAAAGATGACCTAGGGGTCTTTGGTTTAGCCAATAATAATAATGGGAATATTCAACCCACTGAATTGAGTGGTTCTGAGTCATCGTGTCAAGTCTTGATTGATGACCTTAATAAGCAGCTCAGACAATTGCGTGCTAATGTATGGCACAGCAAGCTTTTTAGGGCATATCAGACTGCTAACATTACCCCTAGGGGATTACGTATTCGTACGGTCCCACATGTCAATAGTATGGATGATGAGCTGACCAAAAATTGGTCCAAAATACAACAGCAAGCCACTATGGCTTTTGTCATTGAATTGTTAAATTTTCACAATAGGGCTATTGATAGGGGACTTACAGGCATTACTGCTTTAGCGGACAAACTTAAGGTGTTTGAAAAGGAACCTTCATTTGAAGCTAGACTGAATAAGGTAGCAGTTGACCTTAAAAAATATGATGCTGAATTGAAATCTAGGAAAATGAAGAAATTCCATAGGGACCAGGAAGATTATTTACGTGGAAATCCATTTTTGCATCAGACCAAGCATGTGAGGTTTAATAACCCTCCAGCTTCTACTATGAAACGTAAAAGACCTAGGTCTATTTTACGCAAAAACTATAATGGGACCACCTCATCTTGTGACGATACATCGTCTGGTACAGATAACAAATCCCTGGCAGCATTGGGGTCACCCTCTCCTAAAAGAACACCTGGGGTTGTCCCTTTAGAAGTAAACGGAGACGGGGGGGACGTAAACATCGGAAGGGTTCAAAATATTCAAGGCCTATTAGCAATGGCTCTGAAAAATTGAATGATGTAAAATCTAACAATGTGTTGAACTTGTCTGATTTTGTTCTATCCCCTACACACATTTCCATTCTGAATAAAGGTCTCAGTTTTATACCTGGGTTTATGATTTCTGAAGATGCACTTGCTCAAGATGTGGTCAATTTTTGCAGATTGCTTAACCTTAGATTATTTTTTGGTGATTCTGGTTATAATGTGGATCATGGTAAATTTACTTACCATAAATCCAGTTTTGTACCACCTATGCATGACACAGTCCACCTGTTTCTAAATAGTGTGCTCAAAGATCTACACTACTTCAGTTCTGATGCTGTTGTTAAATATAACAATGTATCCTCTATGGAGAGACAGGCAATATGTGATTTACAGAATAATAAGGATATTGTTATTACTACAGCTGATAAGGGTGGGGCTGTGGTTGTGCAAAACTGGACGGATTATGATAGGGAGGCTCGGAGACAGCTTTTTGATACTAGATACTATTCTTATATGTCTGTCGATCCGACTTCAAGATTTGTTAAATGTATAAAATGTTTTCTTGTTGATGCTAAGGATCGAGGTATTATTAACAATGAAACTTTTCAACATTTGTCTATAGTGGATTCCCGTGCACAATATATCTACTTTTTACCTAAAATCCATAAGAATGTTGATAATCCTCCGGGCAGACCTATAGTATCTGGTAGGGGTTATGTTACAGAGCCGTTGTCTATGTTTTTGACTAAACATTTAAAACCACTATTACCATTTATTAGATCTAGGTTAAAGGATACTACTAACTTTCTACAAATAGTATCAGACACACAACTTGAACCTGATTGGTTTTTATGTACATTAGATGTGAGTGCACTCTACACGAATATACCACATCAGGCAGGACTGAAAGCCTTGGCACATTGGTTAGATGTTGCTAAACTGTATTCTCCACTGTTCAATTCTTTTTTGATTGATATGGCCAGATATGTCCTTACATGTAATGTATTTAATTACAAAAATCTGTGTTTCTGGCAAATTAAAGGCACAGCTATGGGGGAATCCTTTGCCCCCATATATGCTGACCTTTTCATGGCTTATGTTGAGTCTATAATCATATATGATGTTTCCAGAAACACCTTCTTACATGATATGGACATATGGAGACGTTACCTAGATGATGTGTGGTTGGTTTGGAGGGGAAATTAATCTGGACTTGCTGATTTTGTTTCATATCTTAACAAAAATGAATGGGGACTGACTTTCACTGAACATCATGACAAAAAGAACATCACATTTTTGGATGTTCTTATACATAAGTTGCCTGATGGGACCTTGGACAGTGAAATGTATAGAAAGTTCCCACAATACAATTCAGTCCTGCATGCTTCCAGCTACCATCCACCACACATCACTAGGAACATTCCTAAATCACAGTTTATAAGGGCCAAACGTATCTGTTCTAAGCCACATACATTTTGTTTGAATGAAAGGGACTTAACTGACAGATTTATACAACGAGGATACCAAGTTGGTAATATTACAATGGCCAAAAACCAGGTACATAACATGGATAGGTCAGAATTACTTCAATACAGAGACAACACTGCTGCCACATCAACTACACTTAGATTTGTTACTACCTATGCTCGTAACACTAACTGCTTGTTGGATAGTGTTCATAGGAACTGGAATATTCTTCAATCTGATCATAATATTGTTAATTTTATTCCGGACAGATGTACTTTCTCATATAGAAATGGAAAAAATTTGAAATCCTATTTCAATCATTACAAGCGCTGTGACAGCAAACTCCCTCTACACAAACAGACTACACTGTCAGGTAAAGCCTTACATGGATGTTTTCCATGTGGTCATTGTTCAAATTGTAGACATGTGACTACAGCTAAGGCTTTTTCTAGTAGAAATTGCTCCAGGGTTTATGATGTAGGCTTTTTTGCCAATTGTAGCAATGATTGGGTTGTTTACCTTGCTACTTGCCATTGTGGAGCATTCTATATAGGACAGACGTCTCGCCCACTAAGATCACGGATTTCAGAACATATGAGTAATATTAAACATAAAAAAATCACAAATGCTTTGTATAAACATCATTTAATGCATCCCACTGCAGAGTTTAATTTTATGGTGATTGATGTTATTCATGGGAATCGCTTGAATAAAACTGAATGGCATAATATTCTAAATAATAAAGAAAGAAAGTGGATCATCAAGTTAGGGGGTTTATTCCCACCGGGACTTAATGAATATTTATGAATGTTCAACCAATGGGAAATGGCTGTATAGTATTTAAACAGCATACTTTTTGTTTGGTGCTTTTTACACTGAGGAAGGCTGTGTTTATCCAGCCGAAACCGGTTTGTTTGCTGTATGTATTTGTGAATACAAAGTTTTCTTGAAGTCAATTTTGCTGGCTCTTTGTGTTTTGTACATTTCTGATGAGTGTCATCAGCCACGGCTCCAGTGTGTACCCAGCATCCCCCACTAGGTGACCATAGGAGATGTCCCCATTGGCAAATCTCTGGTACAGCTGCGTCAGATGCCATATGTGGGAATCTTCATAGCTTCCAGGGCAGCCAGCACACACATTCATTATAATGCCCTGGGCATCACATACAACCTGGCAGTTGATGGAGGGGGTGCCGCTGGAGTTGATGTAGGCCCTACCCTGCTCACCAGGTGGTGCTTTGATGCATATGTGCATGCACTCTATAGCACCCACTACCCCAGGTTATTCTGCTATTTGGTGAAAGAGACACATATTGCTGGTCAGTACCTCATGGGTGTTGAGGAAATATACGTGCTCACTGGCATGTGCTGACATGGCATCCAGGAACTGGTGGAATACTCTGGATGCTGATGCCTGTGAGATCCCCATGATATCCTCAGTTGTGTTTTGGAAGGTACCTGTGGCTAGTACACCTAGGACTACACATACCTTGGTATAAACTGGGATGGGTTCCCCTCGGTCAGTTTGGTGTGTCAGGTGTGGCTGGCACAGCTCAACAATTTGCTGTAGGAGGTCTCTGTCCACCCTATAGCACTCCACTATCTCCAGCTCGTGTAGCCCCTGGTAGGTTACCCTGGGTCTGTACACTCTTCTCTGTCTCCTCACTGTGGGTTGTTCAGCAGCATTCACATCCTCACCACCCACAGCCTCTTGCACATGTTGTTCTATGTTGCCTGCTGCAGCCCTTCTCATTTTGCAGATTTGTTTGTTAAAATGTCCATTCTTGTACACCGGTGGTGTAGAGTGTGGGAAAAACCAGAGGGGAAGGTGTTTGCTTAGTTTATAGTAGTGTTCTGGGCTGGGCTGGCCTGCTGCCTGTGTAATTGGCTGATTCTGATACATTTCACCTGCCAGCTACGCTAGTTCTCCTTGATTACCTTCCTACTGCTGTTTTCCCTTCCCATTGCCTCCCTGTTTAAGCCCATGTGCGCACCATCCAAACAGATTGCACCACTGCTGATATTTCCTGATTTAACTTTTTTTTTCTTCCTGTAACACCTGGTTCATGAAGCACACACTCGCTTAGGCTTGTGAAGAGTGCTAGGCAGGTTTAGACACACCCCCTAGTTTAGCTATGCTAAGCTAGGAGCAAACCCAGGCCACAGGGCTCCAATCTGCTTACAGTATGCCTGACACACACCCCATGATGTCACTTGCCTCCTAGGCTTGCACCAAGCTATTCCTACTCTTACACTGTTTGGACCTGACTCACATCCTGGGGAAAACTGGGATTCACTATCCTTCCCCTCATTTGCATAGGATTGCCTGCTAATGCATAGTTACATGTCTCACACTGAGCCTGCCCCCTTAGCGACCACTACTCACTGGCCAGGTTATCTTCTGCCTGCTATTGACTCACATGGCAGAATACTGATTTTAGTTAGAATGCTTATTTTAGGTTTATTTTATTATTTCTCCCCCGATCCCGTTTGCACGCCACTGCCCTACGCTTAAACAGCCGAGATCGGGTAAAAAAAATAAAAGTTGTTTTTTTTATTTTTTATTTTGTTTGCAATGCCAATGGCCTTATACTTGGCCATTGGCATGCTTACTATTTGATATGCAACCTTTATTTGGAGCTGTCATAGCTCTATTTTGGATTTTGCAGAAATGTACTAACCGAGTACATTTCTGCAGATAGCACTAGTTTTGCATGGACTGTTGTGAGCTTCCTGGATTGCAAAATCACGTCATTTGCATGGATTCCACCTGCAAATGGGGTGATTTGCATACCAGGACTTAGTCCGTGCAAGGTTAGTGCAGGAGCGCTTGTGCACGCCCCTGCAGGCTGTTCCTAGATCGCACGGCAGACATATTGCCTGCTTGAGCTCCTGCACCAATCTTGCACTCCATGAAAGCTTTTGAGGTTATGTCTTTGAGATTTGGGGAAAAAAACTGTACTGTCCATCAAAACCTGAGACACAGAATATGCAGATTATACAAAAGGAATCTGACTGGAAAACCATTTTAGCTTATAGAAATATAGGCAGAGAGCAATAAAGAGAGCTCCAGTATTTATATAGGGTGGCAAACATTGATGTCATTCAAGTTTATGTAAGTTTAATGTATAATAGTACAGAGAACAAAATAATTCAGATGTAATAGTTTGAAACATCTTGAGTGTTTTATTCAACGTCATCACTGAGCTGTACTGATATTCCTAAGAGAAGAACCATAACCTAACTGTGTTGCTAAACACTTCATTATTGTATGAACCCTTGAAAGAGGACTGACATATGACTTTTTGTAGTTTGATGTTTTGCATTTCAGTCAGTTTCTTTGGGAGTGCAGTATACAAATTATGTTCAGATAGCAGAATACAGCCCTGGTCCAGAATACATTTCACGAGTTGTCATTGCATTAGAAATAGGAATCATAGATATTTTTTTGGAATTTCACATTTTTCAGTTTTGACATATCATGACTGAAATGTCATGATTTGAAGCAACTAAAGTGATATAATCAAATTCAGCACTTGTCTGTAGCTTGTACAATTGTAGAATACTAGGCTATTGACCCAAGGTACCTTTCTAAGCCTAGCCATGCTTCCCAATAAAAGTTGATAGGTATTGGTGCCCAAGGATTTTGTTGGAGTATATATAACATGGGTGGCTGAGTATTTACAAGTTCTCTAATAGAGATATAGGTGTCAGACCAGGGTATATTTGTTTCCCCATCCACTGCTCCAAGTTTTGCTTAAATAAATGCAAGGAAGAACTCTGCTTCACATGGATGGGCAGCCTGCCCCAGGGAAGGGGAGCTTTTTAGACACATACCTGTAACCATAGTATGTCCTATTTATGTTTCAGGCAATGTTTTGGTCTTTAGATTGGGTGTTGTGATGCTATTTGTTTTATGGATGTACTGCGGAACCATTGGAGCTGGATCAGAGGATGCTTTGTAGACCAGGCTCAGGCCACCTCTAAGAAGCCTATAGGAGATTGAATATAAGGACAAGCTTTGAGGTGGTCTGCATAGGACTTGTTTTCCACACCATGTATTACTTTTGTGAGAAATCTCCAAGGACACTCCAGTTGTTGTATATGCCTGGCCAAGTACATACCAAAGTGGGCACTGTACTCAATGATTGGTCTTATGAGAGTAAAGTACAACAGAACAATTACTTGTTTGGATGTAGATGTCATACCTTTCTTATAAATTGTGCAATATATAATGATTTCCTCACTACAGTAGACACATAATGGTCAAATACCTAATCATTGTCTACATACATTTCCAAATCCCTGACTACAGAGTCTACTTTTAGGGGTGTAATGTCAATGTAGTAGTTTGCTGAAGTTGCCGCTTTTCTGAATGATAGTATGATGTACTTTTTTACATCAGATTTTAGACTATGACTCTGTCACCAGTTATTAGTCTTTGTCAGGCCTTCTTGGAGGATATTTGTGTCATGGGGGGGGGGATTCTGTAACTACACCCAATTTGCAATCATCTGCAACATGGTCAGCCAGAGGCCCTTGACATTAGCCTTGATCTCAGAGAAATAGAAGCCAAACAGGAACAGTCCCTGCACTGACCCCTGAGGCATCCAACTAGTAACAAGCCTTTTTGTGGAGGCAGGCTTCCCTGTTCCAACTTTTTGTGTCCTGTTTGAAAGCCAGCTCACTATCAAGAGGATGATGTAGGGGTTTACACCTAGTTTAGTGGGTTTTAGTTCAATGCCTGAGTGGATATTGTGTCAAATGCCTTGGGCAGGTTAGGGTAGGCAGTGTGCACCATTTTACCCTCGTCCTTTGCTTTGGTGGCCTTCTCACAGAAGTTCACCAAGTTGAATAGGCAAGACCAGCCATTGAAAAGATAATCTACAAACTTTGGACCCAAATTAGTTCAACTATGTTGTCATATATGACATCCATGATTATTTTCTCCATAGTTTCACATATCAGGCTAGTCAGGCTTACAGGTCAGTAATTTCCCAGGTCCATGGCTGGCCCATCCTTGTGCAATGGGATAACAGTTGTAGTCCCCCACTTGCCTGGCATGTAGCCTGTTTGAATGCTTTGACTAAATAGTGCTTCTGGGGGTCTGAATAGTTCATGTTTCATGCTACTAAGGAGGCATCCTGGGGTATTATTGAGACCCATCGATGAAGTGTTCTTGGCCTTTTACGAGCGACTTGAGTATGTGCTGTCTAGTAATTGTTGGTGGAGTTATGGATGTGGGTCTTTCCTGAGGAGTATTTGGTGGGGAGGGGGGTACATTTGGAGATAATATTGTCATTCAGGAAGTTTGCTACATCGTCTGGCATTACATAGGTGGCAACATTTACAATTAATGCTAAACATTGCTGTGTATTGCCTTTAAGGTTATGGACATAGCTGAAGAAAGCTTTGTGATTACCCTTGGCCTGAGATGCTAACTGTCCCCTCAAATTTGGCATTGGTGGACTTGATTATCTCTCTGAGTTACTTGTTTAGGTTGATAAGTGATGTTTTACCTTGCTGGGCTTTGAACTTCCTAATTTTTGCCATGAATTTCTTCCTTTTGGTATGAAACCTATTGATGTTGGGATTCCACTAGGCCAGTTTGCATTTCTGACTTGATCATGCTCTTATTCTGGCTAAGTATGGCTGTCTCTCTGCAGCTGTTACTATACTTATACAGGGTTACTGTGAACAATTCCACATAGGTAGGAGCATAGCTGGCCTTAGGCATAGGCCAACTAGGCATCTGCCTAGTGTGCTGCTCTAGCAGGGGCATTTTTCCTGTATTTATTTGGTGTAGGTAGACCAGGATGGGGGCACTGGGTGGTGTGGTGGGGGCACCGTGGAGCCTAGGGCACCAGTTGAACTAAGGCCATTCCTGGGTAGGAGTATTTTCAGGGTTTGGGAGGGTCTTGTAATTTTTCCAGCATGTCACATGGTAGTATGAAGTTTGCTCTGAATAATTCCTAAAAGTTCTAGAGTTAGTTGGTGTCCCTCGTTTTACATTTACTTCAAAGCAGACAGCTCTATGGTCTGACATGACCAGCAGCAAGCACTTTACCATATGGAAGGTGTAATGTTCTACAATGTTTGTGAGGGCCAAGTCAAGGATGTTTGCACCCATAGTGGGTGTACAGAGTAGCGGTTCAAGGTGTTTATGTTTACAAAGTCCAGGAATCTCTAACCCTGCATGTTACGGTGTTAGGTATGATTCCCAGTTTATACTGGATTAGTTAAAGCCACCTATGATTATGGTGTTGGATTGAAAGGGGAGTGTCTCCAGTATATTTATGTATGTATTACAGTTTTCCTAGATCATAGAAGGGGAACCTATAGCTTGCAAGGATATGGCATGGAACTTTGTCTAAGATAATTTCAACATGGAGAAGTTCAAGCATGTCATACTGATGGACCAGCTTTGAGGTGTATTTGATTTTAATGGAAATATAAATGCCTCCACCTTTTGTCCCTTTCTGTGCAGTAGTTGGTGTAAATGTGTGGAAGGCATGGTAAATCTACACTGCCTGGGTGCTCTCCATGCCTTTAAACCATGTCTCAGTAACTTCACAGACATCTACATTTTCCATGATAGGGAAAACTTGCATGATGTAGAGTTTCTTGTTTAGACCACTATCCTTGAGCAGTAACAATTACAGAATTTCCTGGTCTGGTTTAGCTATTTCAGTAGGTTTATAAGGTTGGAATATCTAAAAAAGGCAGCATTGAGATGGACATGGTTTTAGTAAATCCAAGAGGTGACAGGTGCAGACTACCCCTTGCAAAGCAGCATGATTTGTCAACCATATCCTCCCAGGCTGACAAATATTATAGCCATTTCAAGTGACACCATACTATAAGCCAAATGTTAAAGTCAATTAGTTTCTGTTCATATTGTGGCATCATCCTTGGAGAAGGTAGAATGCTGCACATTATTAGGCTCATACTGGCATGGGACACATAGTCCGAGAGTTCAGTTATGTTTCTCTTCTTGTAGTCCAGGCAGGACTATTTCAGACTGTTTACATTCACATGGACTATGACTGAGTCATATACTTGTGATTCAACAACCTGAGTGCATGCATGTATAATCTGACCAGTTCTGGCCCCTGACAGACAGCTGACAGAGACTGTCTCCCGACTTAGCTGGGTCAGTGGAATATCTGTGTGTCTCACAATGGAGTCTCCTATGACCAAAATATTGAGCTGTGTGGTGGTATGCCTTAGGGGCTTAGGAGCTAAGACACCATGGGATGTGGCAGTATGTGTTGAGTTGGGTGTTGATTTTGTGGAATGCCCTTGAGGTTGCTGAGGATACTTTGCTTGTGAAATGTCTGAAAGGTCTTTGTGGCTTATGAAGATTACATTTAAGAGCCTTAGCATAGCTGGGTCTATGTGTCTTGTCTGTGTTATGTGAGGTGGGTGTAGTGTGTATGTTACTGTCAACCTACTTGTTATTATAAGTGCTTATATATGAGAATCTTGCCTCCAGTGACATTTAGTAACTACATATTTCACACATTGTGTCAGTTTGCTTAAGAATTAATAGGCTTTCAGTAGTCATGAAACAAATGCTACATTTCCTCAAGATGCCCATATCCACTAGGATGGTTGCACAGATAACAGGGAAGTGTATGCCCATGACTATGGATCCTTATTTCATGTTCTATAAGAGAATAGTACAAGAAGAGTTTAGAGCTGGCTAGCTTGATTGCTAAAGGGTATAGACTAGAATTACAACTATCTAAGACCAAACTTAGAAGGGGGCATCTCCTCAGTGCTGAAACCAGACACTCTTTGCACAATTAAGTACTGTGGAAATTTCAGGGGTAGTTTTATAAAATACAATAAATAATTCAAAATATAGCAATATTACTGTTAAATATCTAATAAAAATGCAAAAAAAAAATCCATTTAATGTACTTCTCTTTGCTAGAATTGCACTGGATGCAAACCAAGTGTTTGTGAACTCTATATACTGAAATCCACAAGTGCATTTCAGCCTTCAGTGTATTTTATAGCTGAACATTTTATTAGTTCTACCTGAAAGCTTCTTGCTGAAATCTTAAAGGGGGTTTACATGCTTTGGTACCAAAGGCAATAATCCACAGACCTCAGCGTTGCAGTCTGACATTTTGACTTTTACTCTGTTTCCATTTGGAGTGTTGAATATAATTTCTGATGAGGTTGCTGAATGCAAAACTACTAGAAAAGATCTCTGCTAAGTTTTCATTATATCAGAGATAAATCTCCTATATATTTTATCAGAGAAAACATATTTTTCAGCTTGTAACATGTCATTGCTAAAGTGGCATGACAACTAAGGTGGTGGGATCAAATTTAGTGTTTAACTGTACTGAAATTCCTCAGGATAAAATAGTACTCTTACATGTATTTTATAAATGAAACATCACTATTACAGCATGAAAGGTTTGTAAAGAAAGCCTGAAGACAGACTAACATATTTACTTTTATATGTAGGTATAAATTGCATAGTGTCATAGTCCTTTAATGCCATGGTTTGACACTCTTTTTCCATTGCAGCTCACATTTGTCAACAGTCTTATACACATTTTGGTGCTGTGATTTTATACATTTTGTTCAAAACAAACACATAGGCTTTTTTCAGGCTGACATACTCAGCATATATCAGAATATTGTCATTAGTGTGTTGTTATAGAATAAGAACAAAAAATAGTAACATTTTCTCAGAAAAAGTAATAATTGTCTAATTTTTAATGTTATACTGAAACATGCACATTCACCTTGTCCTGACAGGCATGCACATATATGAGATTCTAATCTCTGACTGCTATTAGGTCATACAATGTTCACTTTAATACATGCTTTTTGGGTACCACATCCTGCATGTTTTATAGGAATAACTGGAAGCAGTAATGAGAGATACTGAAATATGAATTCAGTGTTAAATTCAGCCAGAAACTATTTTTGAAATTGACAAACTCTGTAACATTTGAAAATCTGTGTCTTGAAAACAAATTTCTAGCTTTCAGTTTGCAAAAATATATAAAAACTATCAAATATATCAATATGTAATGCTGTTATGACTTTATGTCTAAAAAAGAATGTTTTCAACTGATGTAGTATAAAAATTGAATTAAAATTGATCTTTTATTATTAATATTCAAGATGTATTTGCTCCTTTGTCTTTAGGGTGGGAGCTCAGTCTCTATAAGTTTTAGAAGAAATTATGCTATTAACATCCACTGTAAACGTGTTCATGAAATTTCAAACTGTTTTAGTACTGACATTTATATTCAGAGAACGAGAGCCAAAATTGGCAGGAACTGTTGTTCCTTCCTTGAAAGTCTGTACATTCTTGTAAATATGTTTTTTTCTTTCAAGTTACTGTTATTATTGCAAAGAGTTTTCTTAAACTGTTTATTTTCATATCCAGTCTATTTCTCAGTATGTAAGTTCCCAAGACTTGATGTTGGTTAAATTTATTTAGCTAAGCACAAGGATTCCAGCAGAGACTGAATTGTCTTCCTGCACTGGAATTTTAGTTATGCTGTCATCTTTTGAATTCACTTTAAATGATGGCTTTATGTTGACATCACTTAGTAATGGATATACACGGACATGTTAGTTTAGATCCAGATACTTAGCTGAAATGTCAAAAGGCTTAACAGCTCAGTGAAACGTGTCACGAGTATCACTGGCTACAAGAACATATGATATTCACTTTAGCAGCATTCTAGAAAACCCATTTAAATAAGGGAAATTCTTAGCTACTACAAAGAAAGGGATTGATTAAGACTTCTGGTGAGTTCAGATTACCTGCAGGATAAGTGTAGAGGTGTTGTATTACTCACTAGTGGTCGAATATCTATACAAGTGCTTCATTCACTTTCAGACACACAGGGTGGATATGGAAAAGTTAAGGGCTGTATAAATTTCTCATTATTCATCTTGGGAACAATTTATATGCCCAGTAATTAAATTTTGACACTTATAAAGAAATAATGTCAACTTTATTTGATTTTCAGAAGGAAATATGATCCTAGCTGGGACTGTAACTAAGTTTTGGATTGCAGATAAGTGGATTTTGGTCCTAGAAGAGCCAGGCTGTCAGCATTGCCTTGAAGAGTTAAACACTACCAAAAGCATATGGGGTTAGCAGATACTGGCATTGAAATACATGCCACTGGAAGTCCTGGATGTACATTTTACTTGCATAAGTATAAATCATGGTTTAGGATAGATCATTTTTTATGCTGATAGAATAACTATGCTATTTCACATCCCTGACTTATGGTCCTATTATATTTTATGAGCACCAACCTCTAATACTTCCTGCAAGTTGGAGAATTTTTTTATGAGCGATGAAACACTGAAGATTCCCTACCTTTTTGTTACAGGACAAAATGTTTAGCATATTTATTAGGGAAGCATTTCAAGGAAGCTTGGACCTTACACCTGCTCCTTCTGAATGCAATGGGACACTATTAAATACATTTTAGCTGATATAACCCTTTATCAGGTAAATACTAAAAAGATACAAGTAGATAGGAAATATAAAAAGAACGTACCTTTAGTAAGGGCTCTACAGCAGCTTGGGACAGCAACGTCACATTGACAAAAATAAGCCTTAAACTCAGCCAAGCAGGAGATACAGTCTCACTTAGATTTTAAGTTATTTTTTACAGTGAATCCTTAGAGAAAACATTTTCCATCACCTCACCCAAAGAATCTTAAGCAACTGGTAATGAATTTAAGACAGCAGAAAGTAGACAGGATGATAGCCCATATTCTCAATGTTTCAAGTACGACCAATGTTCAGTCTCATAGATGGGTTCTCAGTGGTATTGGATGTGCATCAGGGTTCATCTCTGAGCCCACTGCTTTTCATACAGGTGATGAACTACATTAGCAAACAGGTCAGAGGAGACATATCAACAAAGTTGCTTTATGTAGATGATGTGGCATTTACAGGCAGATTCTATGCAAGAACTGCAGCAAAGGATAGGAGAATTGAATGCAAAACTGTCAGTAATCATCAGACAGTTTCTGCGTTGCCTCAAGATGCCCACATCCAGCAGGCTGGATGCAGAGATATCAGAGAAGTGTGTGGTGTGTCCATGTCTATGAATCCTTATTTCATGCTTTAAAAGGGGTGGCTCAAGAGGAGTTTAGAGCTGGTTAGCTTAGTTACTGTAAGAGTATAAATCAATTAGGACTATCTAAGACCAGACACTGGGGGGGGGGTCTCTTCAGTGCTTAAATGAGTTGCTCTTTGCACAACTAAGTAGCATGGAATCTTTGGGGATAGTTTTATGGAAAATGTTAGTTTTATGTGCCTGTGCACATACAGGACACTGCTAACTGCTGCTGTGTGATAAGCAGCATTGCAGAAACATGCCAAATGTATAGAGGCAGTAAAAACAGACTAAACAAAGCAAATCATTCTCAAAACAATCAGCAGTCTCTCTTAAAACCTTCCCATGGGATTCTTAGCTCAGACAGACCAGAACACTTTCTATGGCTACTAGAAAAACAGTCCCAGGCCATTGAAATGTAAATCCACAGTAGAGTTAGCCCAAAGTGAATTCAAACAGGACAATCAAATTAGCTAGAAACACACACATTTAAATGACTATACTGCAGGGAAAAAAAACAAAAAACATCAGCGAGGTCAGTGAAAAATCAAAGCCCTTTACAGTCATAAAGGGCAGTAAATAATTCAAAAATACAGTAGCATTACTCTTAAATATCGAATAAAAATGCAAACAAAACCCCCCAATTTAAAGTACTTATCTGTAATAGGATTGCACTGGATACAAACCAAGTTTTTGTGAACTCTCTGTAATGAAATCTCCAAGTGCAGAACAGCCTTAAACTCAGAAAGCCTTAAATTTAGCCAAACTTGCGATGACATCTCACATTTCCCGTCACTTCACCAAAGAATCTTAAATGGCTGGCAATGTATTTAAGACAACAAAATAGACAGGATGATATCCCAAATTTCCAATGACTCAAGTATAGATAACACAGTGGTAATGGCAGCAAATGGGGAAAATCATAATTAGCTGAGAATTGAGATAAAATGGTAGACAGTGGAACAGGTTAACAGCTTCAAGTATCTGTGAGGGGTGGTTGAGGAGAAGGCAAGTCTGAATGAAGAGGTCAAAGCTAGAATCAGAAGGACTGCAGCCAACTGGCATATAGCATCAGGTATAGTGCATGACAGAAGAATGCTAAAGAGGCTGAAAAGTCAGGTGTACAAAACAGTGGTGCAACCTGTACTACTGTATTTTACAGAAACCTGGACAGTAAATGCAGAGCAGTTGAAGAAACTGGAGGTGATGGAAATGAAGTACCCAAGATGGGTGGTAAGATTCACACTGTGGGACAGATGAAGAAAAGAGGACATAAGAGAAGCCAAAGTAGCTCTAATTGCAGAAAAGATCAAAGAGAACAGATTATGGTAGTTTGGACATGTACAGAAAAGCAGAAGATAATCTGGTGAAGAAAATTTGGGACAAACAGGAAAAGGCAAAAAAATGAGGGCATCCAGCAAAGAGCTAGATGGATTGTGTGAAAGATCTTCAATATTCAGGCATGAATGTCAAAGAAGGCAAGAGAGTGGCATTAAATCGAGAGAGATAGCGACAGTTGACATGAGAACCAGACCCTATGTAGAAAATGGGAAAAGGGGGGGTGGTTGATGATGATGGTGATTACAATGATGATGATGATATCCCATATTCATATGTTGGACCCTAACCTGATTGTACAAAGTCCAGAAGACATCATTAATGTCTTTAAAGATTATTGCTCAGTTCTTTACACAATTGAGAATCAGACCCTAAAGTAACTGAATAGATAGATTGCTCATGAAACAAATTGTTGTTAGAAGTCACTCAATGAACCACAGACAACTGCTCTATTGAAGTCTATTACTTTAGATGAATTAGATGCTGTACTGGCTACACAAAAGTTAGTTTTAAGTCCCCTAGCTCAGACAGCTTGCAAACAGATATAGCGAAGCTTTTAAAGGGTATCACTTTCCCTATACTACTTAATATAATTAATGACATTCTTCTTGGCATAGATCCCCTAGCTCTTGGAAACGTGCAATTAGCTCTGTAATTTAGAAACCTAGGAAAGATATTTTATCATCCTCTTCATATAAACCAATATCCATCTGAAACGATGATTATAAAATTTTTATGGGTATATTAGACAAAAGGATAGTAGTGGCGCTCCCTTCCCTAATACATCAAAATCAATGTGAGTCTATCCCCAGCAAGAGGACACAAAACAATAATGCAATACAAACTAAATGATTCTTTTGGCAAGCACAAATTACAGGAGAACCATTATTTATTATTGGTTTCGATACTAGGAAAGCATTTGACAGAGTAGATAGGAAATTTTTGTTTAGAGTGCTCATAAAGATAGGTTTTCTTAAATAGCTGATTTAAGCAGATGCCACAGCACAAATTAAAATTCAAGCTGGGCTGTCTTCATCATTTCCATTAACTAGGGGGTCCAAACAGGGCTGCCTGTTTCCCCCTCTTCTGTTTGCCATATACCTGGAGTCTTTTACTGAACTGATTAGATCTTTAGAGATTAAAGGCTGGACATGAGGTCAACTAAATCTTAAACTCTCACTCTACACAGATGATATTCTAACCACCTTGATGGACCCAGAAAAAGACATTCCCATATTATTGGAAACTTTAACCAGCTTTGGAAATCTCTCTGGATATAAAGTTAACATTGTAAAGACAGAGGATGTCATAGTTAACTACATCCCATTCCAATTCTTAACAGCAGAGTTTCGTTTTATTCAACATACTACTAAATTAAATAACTTTGGACAATGTTTCATTGAAATCTGCCAACAATCCAATGATTTAAATCGTACAAACCTGCTTACAAATGACAGGAAATATATTTTGACCTGGCATAATAACCTTACTGGATCTTGATCAATATGTTTAAGCCATCCAGTTTTTCATCTGCCACATTTACTGTACACTGCCCATGCATACTTGGCAACTCCACTCAAATCAATCCTGAAGAAGTTGAATCAAATGATTAGTTCATTCATATGGAAAGGGTGTAGACTTAGGGTAACCTGGCAGAAGTTGATCCTCTATACTCAGGATGGCAGGTTAGGTCTACCAGACTTTGAAAGCTACTGGATAGCAGTTAGACTTTCTGAATCTTTGAAATTACAATTTCCTGATTATAACCCAGTCTGAAAACAGATGTTTATAGAAATAGTAAACCCTTAATAAAATGCAGACTTTTGGGAGTGACAGATTTAGTGGTCAGTGGGTAATTACCACTCATTGTGGCTGGAACATCTTCAAAAGAATATACAATGTACTGTGGCAAAGACAGTAGCAGATTTGGACATATAGGATTTAGTCACCATAGTAGGTGCAACTATAAATTGACCAGACCTTTTTCTGAGAATGGAAGATAAAATGTACACCAGTCAGGTACTGGTATCAACTTTAGATAAGGAAGAAATACTGAGATGGACACCAGTTAAAGATATGCATCATCTCCCCTCAAATCCAAACTTCCTCTACACCCAGGGTAGCAACATATAACAAAAACTATCTGGTGCAGGGACACTGGCAAACAATCTAGAGACTTAATAAACTTATTAAAACTAGGTAGTCAAGATGTAATTTTGGATAACAGGCTTATAACACACTTACAGAAAGTTATTGGACCAATAAACAGTTAAGCAGCAGATACAACTGGGAAAAAGTTTTGAATATACAGCTACTTGAATGTAGATGGGCTTTTACTTTAAAATATTTGTGAACCACTACCAGACTTAGAAGTGTTAGGATATTTGCATGGAAGTGATTTGACAAATACTTACATCTGATCGGTTGATAAGAATTCATCCTACAGCTAATCCACAATGTTGGATATGTAAATCTGATGTCAGGAGATTGGGACCATATTTTTTGGCAGTGTAGCAAACTGAAAGTTCACATATTTATAACTGAATTACTTGTCAGTGGATGGTTCTATATTGAGGTGTTAGTCACCATCTAATATTAGTTTGATAAGATAAGGGGTGTATGTTGAGGGGTATGGGTTATAGAATTTTTTTAAGTGTATTTTTGTTTTAAAGTTTGTAGAGTGTGGATCTTAATGCTGAAGTAATGAATGAAGGTTGCAGGATAGAGAAATGGGTTCATGGAGTTGTGTAAGAGCCCTGTTTGCTGTGATAGAGTGAGCAGTTGAAAATGTGATTGTTTTTGGTGGGAAAGTATAGTTTGTTTGAATGTGGCTGGGAAGGGAGGTCATGCAGGCTAGGAAAGAGTTATCAGGATTGGGAGGTAAAGAAAGGCTATGGCTGAATGAGACTGAGGGTATGTGGGGGCGTAGCAAAAGGTTAGTTGATAGGTGAG
Source organism: Protopterus annectens (assembly GCF_019279795.1). Taxonomy (NCBI): domain Eukaryota; kingdom Metazoa; phylum Chordata; order Ceratodontiformes; family Protopteridae; genus Protopterus; species Protopterus annectens. Next base: position 1,188,286,033 of record NC_056743.1, on the reverse strand, counting down.
GAGGGAGTTTAAGTATATTTTAATTAGAAGTTTGATTTAATTAGCTAGTTGCCTAGGTGGGGTGTGGCTTTGGATATAAAAGTTTAGGCAGTGTGGAGGTGAGTGGAAGGGCTATATTAAATCATCTAAGAGTAAATTCTGTGAACAGGTATTCATTGACAGCAAAACAATGAATGTATGTTTCAGAGAACGTTTGCGTCAGCAAATGTCAAAACATCAGATAGCCATAGTTGGTCAACCTCAGTTTAACAAACATATAAAACAAACTATTATAAAACAACAAACTTAAATGTGACACTCTTCACAAAAACTATTTTATTATGAATGGAAAAAAAACTAAGTGCTTTCATCTCTATTAATCAAAGACTTCTTCAAAATAAAGTCAGTAAGTCATCTTCCCAGTTTTAAAAGACTCTAAAGTAGTCACATGATGCAATTAAATAGTTTCCAAAAGACATTTACGTACCCAATGACAATTACTTAAAACAAGCCTTCCTAAATTATTTACAAACCACAAATTTCCATAAAAACCCTTTCTTTCATAAAATCATGCTATCAAAACTTTAAATAAGAAACGTAATACACACAGGCTAATATATATATATATATATATATATATATATATATATATATATATATATATATATATATATATATATATATATATATATATATATATATATATATATATATATGTTACATATTATCTTGTGTTAACTTTTAATTTAAACAGGCAAGTAATCAATGATAGATCATTTAAATGTCAATCTGCCTGCATCCAAATACAATTGCCAGTATAATTCTCTTTTTTCTAAATGTAAGGACCACAGTCCCCCCCTTGGCTCTGAGCTACCTTTTCTAATATAGAAAATCTAAAACCCTGTCCTGGATAATTGTTGATATGTATGTATAGTGCATTGGACAGTTTCTTTTTTCCAAATTGTATTTGTATGTTCGTATATTCTTTCTTTGTCTTCAGTACCTCAGAGATAAAACATGGCAGGGTAAAGCAACATGCACGTACCACACACACACACACACACACACACACACACACACACACACACACACACACACACACACACACACACACACACATAAAAACTATGTACCTCACCAATTATATGAAACTCTTTTTTTTTTTTGTTTGCAATAAAAGCTTAATTACTTTATAAAATTCACACAAATTCTGGTAAATACTGGCTTCTCTGCTTCTCAGGAATGACTACTCTGACTGGCCAGTATCAGAGGTTTTTCTTTCTTAGATATTCAATGGATCTTGCTTTGGGATTCTAAAACTGAAAGCAACATGGAAAAATATAGTCACATAGTGATTGTTCAAATATGAATAAAACAACTTTTAAAAAGCAAATGTTTTATGACTCCTACCATCACTGAATAGAAAGAGATATTGAGTAACCAAAGACAGAAGGGTGTTACCAGCGCTTCATGTACTGTTTTGTAGCTTGAGAACAAATAACATTAGTGTGTTTAAAACATGACAACAAACACTGTGGCCAAAATATTTCAGAGCAAGCTGGATTTCTGCATGCTGCAACCAAATGATGATGCTGTGTGAAAAGATAAGATGCTAATATCCTTTGTTTTGAGGTGCAATGTGGAAAAAGAAACTTTAGTAAAAATAAAAAGATGAATGTTACTATGTCCACCCCCATTAGTAATTTTGGGTTAGGATAAAATAAAAAAAATGCTAATGAGTATTGACAGTGCTTCATGGACATTAATACAGCAGTGCAAAACATGAAGGTTCTATTAAAAATATATGCCTTACTTAAGTTTTAGAGCACAGTGGGCCTTTAATGGCTAGGGACTATGTAAATAAAAACAGCAATTCAGAAAGTAATCTTTAAAAAATCTGCATGCTTTTAAGTTGCAATTTGTAATGTTTTATATAAACTGATTAATAAAAGGGAATGGCAGCTGCCCACTTATCTCATCTTAAGATAGTGCAACCATATTATCTTATTTCCTGCTTTATCTCTTTGGTACTGAAATGTCTGTATTCAGCATTTGCATGTGTTTGGATGTATACAAAAGTGCTGATTTTTTTAATCACAAATCTCTTTCTGTATGTGTTATCTTTTAATTTCTAAACTTAGCACTTGCTATAAGTGAAGAGCACGCATAAGATAAAAAGCTAAGCACCCATTTTGTTGTATAACACTGAAAAGGTAACAAGGACAGAGGACCCTCTTTTCTTCTCTTCTCTCCTCTCCTCTTCCCCTTTTGCATACCTAATCATTCTGTCTTCTCATTCTCACATACTTTTTTCACCTCTGATAAAGTTCCACTACCTTGTAGTACACCCTCCCTCCTATATTTACAACAAAATTCTTCTATCTCTCGTCAAACTGTAATTTCAAATAGCCTAAAATGTATTTTTACTATTTTCAATAATTCAGTTATTTTGAACTTAAACAAATACCGTAGAATACTCTTTATTCTCTAAACCGATCTTTTTGAACTTAGAAATATAATGTAAAATCTTCCTGATTGCTCTGTAAACCATTTCATGTACACTAATTTCACATATCTGTATGCATGTATGTTTGCCTTTTATAGCTTATTATACATTCTGTATGCTTTGGAGCTTTTTTCTCTCTGGACCTCTGCTGAAAATGGGCACCTAATACCAGTCAGACATTTGTGATAAATAAAAACAAATAAATATGTAATTTTGCTCAACAATTAGACTTGGAAGAACCTTAATGTGTTAAGGTTAATGTGTACACTCAGCAAAGGTCAGCTCTTTTTATTTTGTCTGACATACAAGATAATGCTTTTAATTATCCTGAACCAAATCTGACATGACTTTTTTCAACTCATTGATCTCATCACAGTCTGGGAATGATTTGTGCTTAGGCCTGAGACTTTGGAAGAAATTTGCAAGTGTATATAACATTAAATTTTTTTAACAAAAGGAGGCAAGCAAGCAAACAGGTCAGAGGGAATAGATAAACAAAAGTACTATATGCAGACAATGTGGCATGACAAGCAGATTCTGAACAGGAAGTTCAGTAAGTTATAAGGGACTGGAATACAAAACTGAATGCACATGGGAGGAAACCAAATACTGACAAAACAGCTGTCATTTCAGTAAATGTGGGAATTCGGAAGAAGCTGAAAAAGTGAGTTTCAAGTATCTAAGATAGGTGGCTGAGTAGAAGGTAAGACTGTATGAATGGGTCAAAGCTAGAATAAAATGTGCTGCAGCCAAGTGGCACAGAGTGTCAGGGGTAGCGGGTTAAAGAAGAATGACAAAGTAGTTGAAAAGTAAAGTGCACAAAATAGTGGTGTGACCAGCGCCTCTGTATTCCACAGAAACCTGAGACAAGAAGGCAGAGCAGTTGAGGAAATATGAAGTGATGGAGAAGAAGTGCCTGATATGGGTGATAGGTGCACATTCTATGACAGAAAAATAAATGAGGACATCAGTGCAGAAGCCAAAGTAGCCCCAGTTACAGTGAAGGTCAAGGAAAACAAATTACAGTGGTCTGGGCACATGTCAAGGAAAACAGATGATTTGGCAAAGTAAATTTGGGACTTACAGGAATAAGGTAAGAAGAGATAAGGCTGCCTAGCTGAGAGGTGGATGGATTATATGAGATGTGTATATATATATATATATATATATATTTCAGCTATGACTGATGAAGAAAGTAGGAGAGTAGCACTGAAACAAAATAAGTGATAACAGTTGACATGACGCCCCAACCCCATGTAGGAAATGGGAAAAAGAGTTAAAGATGAAAAGGAGAAAATCCAGACTATCTAGCCTGCTAGTTAATTGTATTTAAGATTGTACTATCCTTCCAGTTTTCTCTTCTCCCTCAGTCTTTCTCCACTTGTCCCATAACCTCCTGAATATCTCCATGGATTCCCTTACTATATCCATCTCAGAATTCCATTCTATAATTCCACCACTATCTCTGTGAAAAAGTACTTTTGCAGATTCAGGAAATAGCACTCATTTCTGTTCCCAATGCACTCTCCTTCCTGCTCTGTTCTACCTGTAAAGCATGACTTTCTTACCTATCCCAGCATGGTGTTGTGTACTACTATCATGACCCTATTGTTTTTTTTTTCTAGTCTGTAGTGAGAAGAACTCCTGCTCCTCTAGGTTTTGGACATACCCATTCCTGTTATTCCAACATGCCCTTGTGGTGGCTTTCATCTTGATGCCTTCTAGTAGCCTGCCTTCAGAACTACATGTAGGGGGGCGTGGCCAAGGATGAACACAGGATAGCAGCAGATTTCTTCAGCTCCACCAATTTCATTACATTGACAGGAATTAATTACTTAAAAAATTAATTCTTGAAGTAATTTTCTTTCTAAATATGTTTGTTTTATATAGTTCTTGAACTATATCTAAAAAAGAAAGGAAATCTTAATAATATTCCTGTCAGAAATTACTTTGGAAATTTTCCTGTCAGTTTATCAGTCTGAAATGAGTTCCAGTAAGACAAATTCTCAAGACTCCAGCATCAAGAAAGAACTTCAGTCTCTGATAATTATAGTCCAGCAACTTACTGCTAAGATGGATAAAATGGATACTAAAATAGACACTTTCATAGAAAAAACTACAAAACAAATAGACTTGTTACATATGGACCTGCAACAACAGAAGATCCAGATGACAGGCATAGAAGAAGCTGTGAATGACATGGAAAATAAAATACAAGAAGAGGGAATCAACATTGAGTTTCTGCTGAAACAAAATACACATTTACAAACAAAGCTGGATGACCTGGAAAATAGATCTAGGCGCAATAACATTAGGATTTTTGGACTGCCAGAAAATATTGAAGGTAACAATATTACTTCTTTTGTAACAACATGGCTCTCTAAAACTGTAGATTTACCAGAAGCATTCTCTTTTGGTATCGAAGAGCACATAGATCTATAGCTAATACTAACTCTAACAAAAACTATCCTAGATCAGTTATAGTTAGATTTCTATCATCTTTGATAAAGAGATGGTTCTTAAATCTGCTTGGGCTAAAGCTCCTGTTAAGTTTAATGAGACAACTGTGCGTTTTGACAATGACTATTCTTCCATGGTAATTGCTAAAAGAAAAGTTTTTCTGCCACTAATAAGGGAGCTTAAAAAGCACAGTTTAAAACATACCTTCTGTTTCCTGCCAAGCTTAAAATCTTCCTTCCTGATGGTCCTAAGGTCTTCGATGATTTAGACTCTGCTTTGCTGTTTGTCAAAGAAAAAAGGATTTTGGATGGGGTAGAAGAGATGGAATGGGCCAGTTCTTCATTGAGGAGATTGGCAACTGAAGCTTCCTGGAAGACTTCAGAGAAGAAGAAGAGACTAAAAAACAAATGATTTGTTATATGTTTTTTTTCTCTCTCATCATTTTAGTTCATTATTAATCTTTTTGAATATAGTTCCTGCATTTCCAGAAAGCCACAAATATTTTGGAAAAGATTTAATCAAAGTTATTCTCTATGTGCAAAGAAATGTTTTGTTTCATAACCAGTCAAAATGCCTGAGGATTTAATGGCAGGCTGTGACTCGATTTGTTTCTCTTTCTGAAAAAAGTAAGGTTAGTAATTTGATACATTTTTTTTTATCTTTACCTTTTCTTTCCTTCTTTTATTATTTTCTTTGTTTAAACAATGACATTCTATTTAGATTATGTAGTGGGTAAAGGGTGGGGGAGGGCAGGGAGAGAACAGTAATGAAAATATCATTAATAGAATAATAACATATTTATTTCTTGTAAAAGTTTATAAGTTCTTCAAATGCTATTTCTAATTATACTTTCTTGATTATACTGCTTATGCTTGTTTGTAAATAATCTGTCATGCTTTAACTAATAATAATCAGAACTAAATAAGAGTAAATAATATGTTTTATTTTTAACTCTATTAATATAAACAGTAAGTAACATTCCATTGTATATACTTCTTACAGCTTTCTCTTACATTTTTTATTTCTGCCTCACTCCCTTTTATTTTCTACTCTCTTTTCTTTTCTTTATTAATATATAGAAATGCTTTTGACTGTGTGGGCACAGTGAATAATAGGATTTGTATGAAAACTGAGTTGGGAGAAGAATGCTGAGTTTTATTGCTTGTTGGTAATTTTGAGTTTAATTTCACTTGCATAGAGGCTGTGATGATCTGTGGAATACATTGTGGAGGTTCTGTCATGTTTAGATGCATTTACACTGCTAAATGAATGTTTGTCACTAGATTTTAATAAGTTTCCGCCAAAATGTTAAGAGAGACAATCTGGGATGTGGGCTGTCTCATGCACAGTGTCTGAGTTACCTCAGAATCTTCAAATGACAGAATTCTCACAGAGAAACTGAAAGCAGTTAGTATAAACATTGACAAGGTTATCACACTGACACACCACAGATTCAGGAAAAATACCCTGTTCATAAAATATGTCAGTTATAATGAGTTTAAATGATGTAGTTTCTTGTAGTAAGTAAATGTCTTATTTTAGAAGGCATAAAAAATGAAACATTTATTTAAATGTTTTGAAAATCTACTTAGCAGCAGCATAATAATCTGTGTTACAAATTTGTGTCCCAAACATATACTTTACTATAACTCATTTAATTCATCTGATTGACAAACATAAATAATCTTATAACTCTATTCTGGAAGAAATGTCATGTGATATATTTTGAAGCAGTAGGTTAGCATGATTGTAAAATCTGGTTACTAATATGTGTTTGCTGTGCATTATTTTGTATAAAGCAGACAGATTTATTCTAGGAACAGCAAATAGGATACTGCTCTACAAAGACACAACTCAGTGAGATCATATATATATATGTATATATATATATATATATATATATATATATATGTGTGTGTGTGTGTGTGTGTGTGTGTGTGTGTGTGTGTGTGTGTGTGTGTGTGTGTGTGTATGTATGTATATATGTGTATGTGTATATGTGTGTGTGTGTGTGTGTGTGTGTGGGTGTGGGTGTGTGATGGCTTTTTTTTTAGGTAATAACGCAGGTGTTTCTGAGAATCTGCATAACTATGCAATATGATTTATAATAATTTTTATGAATACAATATTTAACTCTATTGACAATAATGAGTTTAAGTAAATTCTCATATACAAACAATTCAAGATTTTTGGAAGCTGTTGATAGAATTCACATGACAGAAAATAGATGCATCTTAATGCATGTAATGTCTGAATCATATTAGCCAAAGTTTTTGATTTAAATGAATGTTAGAACATAATTTTCTCTCCTCTTGATTTCTAACATTAAGATTATTTGAATGCTATTAGAATACAAGTGTTATATATTACATAGATCTATATAATAGTATGAACAGTTTTAAAAAAAAAAAAAAAAAAAAAAAAGTTTATTTTAGTTTATATGATGCTGTTTTACCAAATGTGTAGTTTTGTCTTGATAGATAATTGAATTGAAAACTGTTAACCTCAGTTAAATATAACTAGTATTAAATTGATAAGGTGGTAGCTGAGGTACTGCTGCTTAGGGTAGGGGTTAACTTGAGTAGCAAATACTACTCTAAGTTGGAGTTTTTAACTCAGGCGGGATGCAAGGTTTAATCCTTACATTATTTTCACTTGTTCATTGTTATATGTATATAGTTTTGACATCCACAATATATTTTGTACACTCATTGTCACTACAAACAAAATTGAATCCTATACAAAATCCCATAAGAGATTTAATAAATACAGCTATATTTAAAGGTACACCTAAAAGAGGAGATGTAACATTATTTATCTTGTTATTTGTTATTTCGATCATAAGATTCTTGAGTTTTAAAAATACCAAATGACATCTTTAAAAGGAATTTCTTTAAACATTAATGGATTGAATAATCCATGTAAAAGGGCAAGCCTAATAAGATACATTAATCTACACAAGGCCAATCTAGTCTTCCTGCAAGAAACCCATCTCTTGAAAAAAGATATTGATAAACTAGCCACTAATAAGTATACAGTATTGGTTAGTTCAGAGCACACTCAGAAAAAGAGGAGTGGCTATTTTATGGAATAAAAGTATGCCCATTCCTAAAACCATTAAGTCTTATCAGGATGACAAAGGAATGTTTTGTATGGTTACAATACAAATTAATGGGAAGACTTACACTTTAATTAATGTATATTGGATACCTGGAATTGGTATTAATACAGTGAAACATCATATTGATAAGATCATATCATTCTCTATAGGGATATTATTTTAGCTGGTGATTTTAATTGTATACTACATGAAAGTGATACTACCACTATAAAGAAAAGAAGAATTACATCTAATGCAAAACATTTAAATGATTTTGCTAATTCTTATCATTTGAATGATATTAATAATCAGATAGAGTCAAAATCATTACCATACACCTTTTTTCTAACAGATACAAAACTTATTCAAAAATAGATAGGGTCTTTATTTCTAACCAGATGGTAACAGATTTAATTAATTCCAAAATCATTTCATGTCCTATATCTGATCATAACTCAATTGTTTTTGAATTCATGATAAAAATACTCATAATGTTCAGATCAAAAGGATACCAGCATACTTAACTCAGCTAAAAGACTATAAAGAATATATACTTTCAGAAGTACAACATTTTCTAGACATAAATAATACTCCTGAAGTCTCCATTGTCTATGTTTGGGATGCCTTAAAATCATATCTATATGGACAAAGTATCAGATGGTATAATAATAAAAGGAAATATTGGGATAAGGAATTGTTAGATATTCAAAGTAAACTAGACTCTTATAAACATAATAATAAAGAAAATATTATGGACAAGAAAGTTATTGAAGAAATAAACAAACTAAATGAGAAATACAAAGAAATTTTAACTCATAAAGTTAAAATAACTTTAGAGAAATACAAGTTTTGTCTTATTCAATAAGCCCCAAATACTTACATAGACTTAAAAATAAAACAAAAAGATTGAATAAACAAAACCATATCAAAGAAATCTTTTCTCTAAGGAAAAGAAGAATGTTTCTAGTATACCAGAAATACTGGATGAATTTAGAAATCACTTTCACAAGATTAACCATAACAACATTAACATGGAACCTAAAGATAAAATAAAGGAGTTTATAACCACAAACATGAATAAAAAGCTTAATAAACAACAGATTAAACTATTGGACAAGAGTATTTCATATACAGAAGTTATTACACAAATAAATAAGCTTAAATCAAACAAAGCACCGGGTAATGATGGTATTATACCAGAGATATATAAAATCCTTTCTAAAACTACATATTCATTAATACATAAGGTTTTATTCTGGCCCAAACTGAGTTAATAACCCCCATCTTGGCAATATACATTTATTTCACCAATTTTAAAACCTAATAAAGATCCAACTAGATGTTCTTCATATCGACCCATCTCATTACTTAATGTTGATTATAAAATGTTTATGAGTATTTTTGCTGATAGATTGAAGACAATTATCCCGGCATTATAGACATAGATCAGACGGGCTTCATTGTAAATAGAAATACTTTTGATAATATAAGAAGAACTTTAACATTAATTGATTTTGCAAATAGGAAAAAGAAAGATTTAACACTTATTAGTCTTGATATAGGTTCAGCATTTGATTCAGTAAGTTGGGACTATCTGTTTACCTTAATGAAATGCACAAATTTCTCTGATGCATTTGTAAATTTAATTGAACATTTATACAAAGGAACGCTGGCTTATATTAAGGTAGGAACATATGTTTCACAAAAAATACCCATTCTTAAAGGTACAAAGCAAGGATGTCCACTTTCTCCACTATTATTCACTTTAGTAATGGAGCCTTGGGCTAATTTGATTAGAAACAGTACTGACATAGAGGGTTTTGAAATAGAAGAAAATACAACATCAAAATTCAACTTTTTGCAGATGATGTTCTAATTACATCAGCAGGATCTAATTCTTCTATGCAGTCTTTATTTGATAAAATGATGAATTTTAAAAGTATTTCTGGTTTAATATTCAATGAAGAAAACTAAAATACTACCTATATATACACGAAAAATACTCTCATTAGTGATTTTACTAAATATGTACCCAACTCAGGTCAGATAACTTATTTAGGTATAATACTATCTAAAGATATTAAATCTATTATATATAATAACTATAATACCTGTTTTCTTAATATACAAAATCTTTTAATACCTGGAATAATATGTTTTTACTATGGAGGAGAGACTTACAATTATTAAAATGATAATATTCCCCAAGATTTTATACTTAATACAATCAATAATACTTTCACCTACAAAAATAACTATCAAGAAACTGAATACACTAATGTTAAATTTCTTATGGGCACCTAATAGACCTAGGATTGCATTAAAGAAACATACTAATAGCTGGTCTCAAGGGGGTATTTCTTTTCCAGACTTTAATTTATATATTATCTCTTCTATTATAAAAGTTATTACTTTATTAATAGATCGGTCATATGTCGCAAATGGAAAGATTATTGGGAGCTAATTAGTATGCACTTCATGAAAATCTCCTTAACACATAAAAATATGATTATAAATAACTCCATGTTGTGGTTGCTAAAGGAATTTTGTACTTCACCTATTACACCTAAACATATGGTCTGTTACCCATTAAATATTATTATTAGTTATCGTAACTTTATATTCATGCACCCTAAGTATAGGGAATGGAATTTTATTGTATTCCTATAATTTATACTCAGGGTATGCTTATGTCATCTACTTCTGAAGGAGCTCATTTAGCTATAGATAATAATCTAAAGTACTGGTATCAGCTGATATCTGATAATAAAGTTAAAAATCTAGATTTCTTAAAACAAGAATTTGATCTAAGAGAAACTTGCTGGTTAGAGGTTCAGATCTTTAGACAACATCTCATTGATAGAATAGATCTAATGTCTATAACAGTTAAAGAATCTATTCCAAAACTGATTGATTACTTGATAATAAATTTACAGCATAAAGTTTCTGATAAAGGTAAACTTTCATATATATAAAATTATCAGACAAGAAACTTTTTACAATGTAGATTCATACTGGAATTATTTCACCTCTATTAATGGGGACCCACCAACTCAACAAGATAAACAATATATATTGGAATCTGCTTATAGAACTACATCTTCCATTGTCTGGAGACTTTATACATGGAAATTTTTACATAGATCTTTTTATACACCTTTGATGATGAATAAAATTAATAATAAAGATAATCTATGTAAGAGATGTAATGTAGAAATTAATGCTGACTGGGCTCATATGTTTTATGACTGTATGAAGTTGAAAGAATACTGGAAGTCAATTAATGAATTTTTGCAGGCTCTTTTACAGATAATTTCATTATTTCTAAGTCTCTTATATTATTCAACACACCTGTACCTCAATGTGTTAAAAGATTAAGCTTCCCTTGTTATGGTCTATCCTAGCAGTGGCTAGGAAAATAATAACTAGAAATTGGATTTCAGATACACCTCCTTCGTTCAATGAATTAAAAATGTTATGAATATAATGTGTCATATGGAAATAAGCACAATTAGAATGAGAACAACTAGAAAAACATCACATTTTATTGTATGGGATAATTTACAAAATTTGTTAAAAAATTCTAATTTCAATAGCACAATATTTTAGTTTAATTAATTGATTTGATTGTAGTGGATGTCTTTGTAAATACTTTAGTTGTTTTGTTGAATATTATAATAATACCTATTTTTAATTATTTGTATAAAATTGTTATGATATTTCTCTTATATGTTAAAACAATAAACTTGTTTTGAAAAAAAAAAAAAAAAGAACTACATGTAGTATTTCAAGTGGGGGATAACCAGTTTGGGAATGTTACTTCTTTGCTTCTAGAGTTTTATTCTCCTGAGAACACAGCCCAGAATTGTGTTTGGTGCTGCCACTGCTCTCTTACTGTGCTGTTGGTGATCTAATTCCCTTGTGATTAACACTCCCAGATCCTTTTCCCACAGTACTGGCATCATTTCCACCCAGTTCAGCTGATACGTTAAACCAAGGTTGTCATGACCCAAGTACAGTTTTTGAATTTGTCTGCAATCCATCATAACTGCTATCTTTCCTCCTATTTATTCAGCTTTTTAAGTGCTTCCTTACACTTCATCTCCCAATCTCCATTGGTGTTCCTGCCATGATATCTTCAGCAAAGGGGCTAATCCTGTTCTGTGTTCCATAAGACATGCCTGAAGCAAACACATTTACGATTACTTAATCCAAAACAGATTCCAGTTCACTCCACCAGTGACTGTCCTTATAACTTTGACATTATTCATCTTGCTACAACCCTCTATCTTCTGCTCTTTAGCCATCTAGCATTCTGGTTCTCCAGGGTCAATCTTACCCCAACCCCTGCAGTATGCCTTGCAGCCTGTTGTGTAAGACTGAGTCATAGTCCATGGTGAGTCCAGGCATACCATATCTAATCCTTCTCCCCTGTGTAGTTCTCCTGTAGTCCAGTTATATAGCTGGAAATATTCTACTAGCTCATTCTGGTCATGAAGAAGCATGCGGCATTTCCCTTATTTATTTTTGTCTATGACTTTACCAGTTGCTGTTTTTAGGTTTACAGCATGCAATTTCTTGGATTGGTCTTACCCCCCGCCCCCATGCAAGGTTACCTCTTCTGTCATCTTTCAGTCCTCAGGCAAATATTCACTGGCATATAATCTGTTAAAAGGTCTCTTCCAGGGAATCCTCCAGCATACTACTATCCTTACAACATGAATTTCATTGTAATTCCTTTAGCCAAATAACATTTCCCTATACCTGATTCATTTCTTCCCTGGGAAGTAGCCCATCTGGCTCATGTGCAGTGTTTTCCCTCAGGGAAGTCAGTTCCCTTTCAACATGCTCCCATTCTACCCTGATGTTCATTGTCTGCTTTCCTTAAACCACCATCATATAGTTGCATATATCCTCTCTTTCTGTTGTGTGGACGAAAAAGAGATATTAATTCAATATCACTCTGCTTTTTCCTTTTCTTTCTCAATTTCTGTCCACCCCCTGGTTAGACTGGAGTGGACAGGCCTGAACCTCTTAACCTCCTTTGTATTATATACCTAAAAACACATTGTTCACTTTCTTAACACCTCCTCTCAACTTATTTTGACTTGAGACTTTGTAGCCATCACCTCTTCTATTGCACTAGAGTTTGCTCTGTTGCACTGTGTCTTCTCTACCTTCACAGCTCTCTATTATCTCCATGTATATATCACCTATGACCTTAATTGTTAACCTCGCATTCCTACATGACCACTCTAGCCATCTCATCTTTTTCCCTTTTTTTCTCTTTTTCAAACACTTGCCTTAGCCCTTAGCTCTCCATCTCTGGCCATCCACATAGATTGTTCACTGTTTCAGTCTGCCTCTCTAGTCCGCTAATTCATCTTTGACTCCAGTCCCCTCCCTTAAAATGCCACACCACTGTTTTTGTATTACTGTCCTTCCCCCACTCTAAACCAGCTAAGGCATGTTCAGTATTGCTAGCAGTACTCGGCATAGCGTATACTATGTTGTGATATATGTGATGGTAACAAACCTGCACAGGGCATTAAATAGTGTTTTTAGCTTGGCTGGTGCAGTTATACTGCTATTTGAACTGGGGGAAGAGTGAGAGACAAATTCTGTGTGCCTCTGGCGGTAGCAGATAAAACATGGGATATTGGTCAACAGTTTCTTAAACCGTGGCTTCATGTAACTTTTTAATCCATAAGGAATACTAAATGTAGTACAATCATTGGATAGTATTTAGAAAAATTATGGTCTAAAATATATACGCAGGTGGGTGCTTACATGTTAGGATGAGGATAGCATGAGATTGTATCTCTCCTAGGTGACGTTTACAAATTGCAAGGACTTACGAGCGGGTCAAGATAGGGGAGAGGTTTGTAGTTCGGCAATAACAGTGAACACCTATCTCGACCCATGTTAAAACTGTTTCTAGGTTGGCTTTTGGTTGTCGAAATTACCGTTTTCGAATTTCCGTGTTCGACAAAAGTGCAATCGGAGTTTGATTCAAACATCTGATAGTAAACTCAGACAACATGTCAGGGCTGAGTTGGTGAGAACTATGTCAAGGATATTACCATCCGTGATGGAATTTTTGATGATTTGATCCAGGGAAATTTTATTATCACAGTTTAAGAAACATGCATACCCAACATAAAAATGTGTAAGGACTCCAGCCGATGGTGCGGTGGGGGGGGGGGGGTTGAAGTCTCTGAGGATTATAGAACCATCTCTTGTAGGGATACTTTTAAGGAATGCCAGTAAGTTTTCATGGTCCTGTAGTCCCATAGAAGGTGGATCAATAATAAACTATAAATTGAAATTCTGACTTACCTAATGTGAGTTGGATTTCAATGAGCTCACTGTGGGGGTCCTGAGTTATCACTTTGGAGGGGATAACATCCCTGGTGAACACTGATGAGCCAGAAGGCATGACAGGTACAGAATCCATGTATAAATGGGGTGCTGTCATTACACCTGAGTTACACTTAATTGCTCAATGAAACAATAAATGTTGTATAAAAGGTATAATTATTGTATTAACACCAGTATACGACTTAAAAGCACACTGTTTGAAATATCCAAATTTACAGCATGCCTGTATCTAAAACATGATGCTTTGACACTTATTTCCGTATCTTGTTTACATGATTCACTAGCTGAAAAGACTACGGGCCGGATTCACGAAGGCTTGCACGGAGTCTAAGAGTAGTGTAAGACTCCATGCAGCCTTCGCGATCCAGGAACAGCCCAAAGTCCGTGTAAGAGACAAGCTAAAAAGGCTCTTACACGGAGTGGGCGTGGATAAGCTAATCACCTCACTTGCAGCCGAATAGCATGCAAATGAGGATGATTAGCAATCCAGGAAGCCTAGAACAGCCCGTGTAAGAGCCGTTTTAGCTGCAGAAATGTACTCAGTTGACAACTGAGTACGTTTCTGCAAAAACTGCAATGGAGCCATGTCAGCTCCAAATAAATTGTGCATATGTGTCAGGCAGCATGCCAATGGCCAAATATGTGGCCATTGGCAAAGTAACCTGATGCAAATATATTAAAAATATAATTTTTTTTCGGTGATTGCCGATGTTTAAACCCAGCGCAGTCCAGCGCAAACGGGCTGCGCTGTATAAAACATAAAAACAAAGGTTTTTAAACCTACAAATGTAGGTTTTATGCAATACATGGAATGTCAATACAGAGACCAGCAGACCAAAACCAACATGGCCACCGTGTAGTGGTTGCTAAGGGGGGAAGCTGAGTCTAAGACATGTACCTAAGCATTAGTAGGCAATCTGATGCAAATGAGTGTAAGGATACTGAATTCCACTGTCACATAGCAAATGAGCACAGTCTGAGTAGTGTAAGAGTTACAGAAGGGGGAGGAACAGAGTAGGAGATATGTGACATCACAGGGGGGAATGGTAGAAAGAAATGCAGTTCATTGGAGGTCAGAGTTACATGACAGATGTCAGACAGATATCATGGAAAGAGGTGTGCCACTAACTAAGCATGAGAAAGTCAAGACATGGAAGGTGTACACTGTTGCCTACACCAAAGTTTCTTGCTGGATGTGTATGCGCACGTGTGCGCGCCATGAAGCGCAAGTAAGGCAGTGTGCGAGCATGTAAGACAGTCTGAGCATGTGTGAGCGTGTTGGGAGATGTTTAACACTGTTTGTGCCAGTGTGCACGCGTTTTAATCTGAATAAGCAGATTCTGAACCGTATAAGTATGTGTGCATGCATGTAAGCCACTGTGAGCGTGTTTCTGCTGGTTTACACACGGCTCCACCCTGAGGAAACAGAAAGGAAAAAGGAAGCAACAGATGTAGTAGGAAGCTAGCAGGGAATACTGCTGGAGCTAGCAGGTGAAAACAATTAGATGCAGGCAATTACACAGGCAGAATAGTAGCCCAGCCCAGCACTTAAAACTCTGCAAACAGCAGTGCAGGATGTTTCTCTCAAGAGACACTGCAAGACAGGAGTTAAGTTATCAGAAGTGAAAACTGAAAAAGCTGAACTCAGAGCAGAAATGTTAGTGGCTGCCATAGCTGTCATAATGAGACATAGGCGACTTGCTGAGGGTGGTGACAATGCAGATGGTGCCAGACAACCCACAGTGAGGAGACGGAGAAGAGTGTACAGGCCCAGGGTCACCTACCATGGGTTACATGAGCTGGAGATAGTAGAGCGCTATAGAGTGGACAGAGACCTCCTGCAGCAAATAGTGGAGCAGTGCAGGCCACGCCTCACATACAGAACCAACAGAGGGGAACCCATCCCAGTGGAAACCAAGGTATGTGTTGGCCTAAGAATACTAGCAACAGGTACCTCTCAGAGAACAACTGGTGATATGATGGGGATATCACAGACATCAGCCTCCAGGGTACTGCACCAGTTCCTGGATGCCATGTCAGCACATGTCAGTGATCATGTATATTTCCCCAATGCCCGTGAGGTATTGGTCAGCAATATGTGTCTCTTCCAGCAAATAGCGGAATACCCTGAGGTAGTGGGTGCAATAGACTGCACGCACATATGCATCAAAGCACCAGCCGGTGAGTGGGGTAGGGCATACATCAACCGCAAAGGCTTCCCCTCCATCAACTGCCAGGTCGTGTGTGATGCCCAGGGCATAATAATGAATGTGTGTGCTGGCTGTCCTGGGAGCTACCATGATTCCCACATCTGGCATTTGACACAGCTGTACCAGACATTTGCCAATGGGGACATCCCGCATGGACACCTACTGGGAGATGCAGGTTATGCACTGGAGCCGTGGCTGTTGACACCCATCAGAAACGCACACACACCTGAACAGGAACGCCATAATGAGGCACACGCACAAACACGTAATGTAATAGAGCGTGTGTTTGGGCTGCTCAAGTCATGGTTCCAGTGTCTGGACACATCTGGTGGAGCCTTGCAGTACACACCAACTACATGTACCCAAATTGTCATGGTATGTGCTATGCTACATAATATGATCTTGCGAAAACAGCTGCAGCAGGACCAGCATAGGGCCAGGCCAAACAGCTCCCCACCATTGCCAAGGCCATCACAGGCAGAGCGTGACTCAGAGGAGGAACAACCTGAGCCTGCCCCAGTAGGCAGAAGGAGGCATGCCCAGTATGCCCTGGCCTTGGCAAAGAGGCAACGCATAGCACATACACTGGCTCAGTAGGAACCCTGGGAATGATACCCCTCTCTGACTCACTCATATAGTAACAGGGATGCCTAACATGACACAACCTGCTCTCAAACATGTACAGGGAAGTGTAATATGCGCATCCAACAGAGGCAGCCCTGCAGCACCACCTGAGGCATGAATGCTATGTTTTAAGTAATGTAACACCATGTACTATATGCACACCTGAGGACCCTGACTAACATCCTACCCTCACCAAGCATCATGCCACAACATGACAATGAGATGATCAAGTGCAATAATTGATGGAAGTATCGCAGTTAGTCAAAGGGGATCCAATGTGTGCCAGTCTGGGATGACATGCTGAGCATGACATGATGCACCACCTGCTAGGACTGGCGTGCACCTATCAGTGCAGGCCGTATGGATACTGGCAAAGGCTGTTGTTACCCACAGTGTGCCCTGAATAGCTAAGGCTCAAAACACAAACCTATCTCCATAGGTATCAGAAGGGATAAGAATAAGATAAGGGATAAGTTGAAACAGCAAGATGCATGCAGTCTAAACTCACCCAGTATGGAGAATGTTGATATCTGCGCTGTAACAGAAAACTGAGCCAAGGTTCACAACAGCACCCTAACACTGCCAGGTTGCACCTCATACTGTGCTGTACAGCCTCAAAACATGGAACAAGCTACAAAAGGAGGGTGACTAGCAAGAATTATCAAGGATAACCACACCCCCATGTTGGTACCACAACAAAAAGCAGCATGGACTAGCCATGGTCAAGTAACAATGGCTAAAACTGCCCCCCAGTTTATAGCCTGCTACAGACTACTGTCCCAACACCAGGAACTGCACCTGGCCTATGCTGGAATACATGAATATATCAAGTCCTCCAAACCACATTATATTGGGTGACTGAAAATACCCAGACATAGACTGGGAACATTATACTAGCTCCAACACTGTAGGACAAAAGTTCATAGAATCCATAAACCAAAAGGCCCAGGAACAACGTACCACTCCCACAAGAGGGGTAAGCATACTGAATGTGATAATCAGCAGCATGGGTACTGGATGGCAAGATGAGAAGTGTATTGCTCACTGGTTAAACCAGACCATAGAGTAATCACACTGGATATACAAATCCTGACCGCAGCCATTCCATGAACACTGCCAGGAATGCTTGGATTATGCAATCCTAAATTAAAACAAGACACAATGCCATACATGTAGGAATCTGGCATGGTGGACACCAGCCATAACCAAACCATGCAAGAGAATGAGGAAGCTACTACATGATAGAGCAAACATAAACAATGAAGTAATCACTGATCAGTAGTATGGCAATAAAATCTGTCCACACATACAATCCACTAAGGCCAGCCACAACAAGTTGAATCTGTGAATCCTGAGGCAATGTTACACCTGCCCCAAGTACACAGACAACCCCCAACTCCACCCAAGAAATACAAATATATGTGAGAGATGCAACCATCTATCCAAACTGGAGGCTGAGCTCCCTCAACTCAGTACTCCCAAAACTAGTCAGGAGGAGAAGGTAACCACACACATCACAAACACAGTCCCACATAGACCTATCACAACTGCAAACCAAACACATAAACACAGAAAACCATTCCCGGAGGCACAAATTACAAACACAGCACACCAACAGAGGCCTCTAAAGCAGACACCCAATCAAACAACCTCCAAACATAGCACATGCAACACATAGTACACAAAGCTGGTGTGCCAAACAGTCACAGGCCAGAAGGAGAAACAACATGCCTGATACAGTTGTAATAGGTGACTCCAAAGTCAGACACACTGCTGTCCCGCACACCAGACTGAACAAGGAAAAGGGTACAGTAAGCTGCCTGTAGGCTGCCACAATACACCACATAACAGAAGTATGCAGGTCACTCCAAAGCAAGTAGAAATATAATGCAGTCATAGTCCATGCTGGTGTGAATGACCTGAGATGTACCTCCCTAGACTACATGAAAAGAGACATAGATGAGCTCTCTGATTATGTAGTCCAGGCCGGTATGACACTCACCGTTTGCAGCATCCTACCCTTACCAAGAATAATGTCACAGTACAAACACGGAATGATCAGTCATAGCAAGTGGCACACCTACTGGTGTCATTCCAAGGGGATCCAATGTCTGTCTGCTTGGGATGTCATGCTTGACAAGCCACGCAGCTGTTCTTGGGATGGCTTGCACCTGTTACCCCTAGGCGTCTGTACATTGGATAAGGCCTTTGCCACCTCCATAGAGCCTTTTGTAGGCAAGGCTGAAAAGACTGACCCACCACCCTAGAAAACATAAGTGGAAAGAAACATAAGGGTAATGCTGACCAATGCCAGATGTGTAAACCCCAATATGCATGCTCCCAAGGCCAACCCCAGTATGGAGAACATCGATGTCTGTGCAGTGACAGAAACCTGCTGCAAGCCTCCTGACAGCACACCAGCACTACCAGGTTATACCACGTATCATGTGTCATGGCCCCAAAACCTGGAACAAAACATAAAAGGAGGGTGAGTATCCATATTCAGCACAGACACCCATATGTCCAGGTAACTGACAATGCACAAGGCATTGGAGTCCACCCATGTGCAACTAACTGTAGGCAAATCTGCTGTACAGTCTGTAGCATGCTACAGACCACACTCTCACACACAGGAACCCCACCCAGCTGTCCTGAAGACACTGGACAGTATGAATGTTCCACCAAATACCAAACAAGGTACCAAAAATTACCACATAGGTGGTAAACCATTATGTATGGAAGGAGTAACCAGGGACCTAGGGAGACAAGTGGACAGTAACCTGTTATGTGACACCCACATTGCCAATGTGGCTAGGAAGACTGTCTACATTTGACACCGTATCAGGAAAGGATTCACATCTATGTCAACAGAGGTCATTGTGCCCCTATACTGTTCTCTAATCACACCCATAATCTAGTACAATGCCTCATATGGGATGTACCTTACCTGACACCTGCAGCAGTTAGAAAGACCTCAAAGGTACCTCACCAAGAGGATAAAGGGTCTCAAATATATGTCATATGCTGCCTGGCTGTAGACACCCCAGCTGAATGCAGTCACATACTGCCTACACAGAGGCATTGCATGCCTGTTGTAGAAGGCCATGCCCAACACAGGAGTAATGGACATGCTCCACCCCAGAAAACTCAAATCCATTGGAGCTGTGAGAGTGAGAGATGTCAACCTCAACAAATAATGAAATAGGATGTGCTGGTGGGACAGATACATAATCCAGAGGCTCCCACACCCTGGACCAGAATCCCACTCCATGTTAGGCAGAGCCCCTCACTGACACTCTTCAACAGGAATCTTGCCAAGTGGATGGATGATTGTAGAGTTACACTGGGGTCTTCACTGTGTCATGTCCAGACAGAGGCACAGCAAAGCAAATCATAAATGGCCATAATATTCACATAGCAAGGGGTGGCAAAGCCACACACACTCTGGCTAGGCTAACAAATGCCCTAGGGTGGATAGCCTAGTATGAACCTATGAACCTATGAAGATACAAATTGTACAGGATACTAAGGATAATCCCAAGGCTTTCACAACTGATGGTAGGAACCATGTTGGGAATTCACAGATATGCTCTGAATCACACAAATATCACAAACACACACACATATTGCCAACATACATCCTGACAGGTGCAGTGCAACCCCCCCCCAAATGCAGAATATCTATCCCAGCAGACTGCTGGCCCCCTGACATTGCAGATGCTGAGGTAACAGCCAACATCTACAAAGCAAAACACACAGCAGCAATGGTATGAGATGGTGTCCTGGGCTTAGTGCAACATGGACTCCAAGATGAATGGAATGCCAAACCACACTACTGCTCAATGTCAGCCTTACCACAGAATATGTACCCAAAGAGCAGTGTACAACAACAGTGGTCCTTCTCAACAAAGGTGTTGCCTGAATGGATACTGAAAACTACTACCCCAGAATCCTGAAAAGCTCGGTCTGCACAGCTATGGAAAGGATCAGCATGTACCACAAACATAAAGATATTGGGGACCTACTGACACCGGACCCTTCCCAGTGTGGCTTCCTTAAGTGCAGATCCTGCCCCTAAACATGTTTGACTCAATTGAAACAGTCATTAAGGTCATTGATGAGGGCAATGTTGTCCACACAGCGTAGCTGGACCTTGCAAAGGCTTCTATACAATACCCTACGTGTTCATTATAGATAAGCTCACCAGCTTAAATATAAACCCCTATGTCAGTAGAGGGGTTGAAAACCAGACCAAGGACAGAACAGACATGGTCAGACATGCTGCAGCCATGTCAGACTACAAACCAGATATAACTGGCATCCCACAAGGCTTGGTCCTGGGATCTCCCTCGTCTGGTATATATGTCCCATAGGTAAAGGCAAACATGGAAGGACTGTGTCCGAACATGTTTGCAGAGGACTACAAACTGCTCACCACATATTATCCACCAGCTGACACAAGCATCCCACAGAAGGGCCACATAGAAACAGACAACTGGTGCCATAGCCATGTCAGCAAGCTAATTGCAGAAATGTGTATAGTCAACCCCCGTGGATATACAGTAAGTGCCCACCAATTACCACATAGGTGTTAACCCATTATGTAGTTAACATGTAATGAGAGACCTGGGGACACAAGTTGATAGATATCCTGCATTGGACAAACATGTGCTGTAGTGTTTACAGAAACATACCATATACCCACCTAATCATGAAGGTTGTCAGATCTAGATAAGGGGAGGTCATTGTGGCTCTGCAGTCATCCTTCATCAGCGGTACAATTGACTACAATAGCCCCTGTGGGATGTACCTCAGCAGACACCTCCATCAACCGTAAAGTCCCCAACATGACCTCACCAGGAGTATCAAAGAGCTTGCACAGATGCCATGTGTTGCCTGTGTTGCTGGTATCAATAAACATGCTGCACCTTGTACAATCTGAATGGCAGTGAGCTATGCACATGAGAGACCTGAACCCCAGCACTGACTTACATAGGACAAGCTGTACTGCATGATCCATAACACAGAAGCCACCCCCACCCATGAGTGAACCCCCAGTACAGGCTACCCATAGAGTCACCTATCAATCTTCCTCAATAGGAATCTTGATGAGTGGATGGGAGATGGTAGCTCTATCCTGGGTATCACTGTCATGTCACAGGTAGACAGAGGCACAGTATACTAACCATGACATATGTCATGGCAAACTCCACTTACAATGTGTGTTGAAGGACAAACACACTCTCCAACTAGCATTAGACATGGACTAGGGCACATCGCTAGTGTTTGCAAATGTACACCTATGTTGTGGAATACACTACCAATGTTGGACAAGCCTGGTTTAAGTAGTTCATATCTGAACAGAATGCAACATGGTCAGATGTACACAACTGGCCCCTAACCAGGCTGTTGTGCCCACTATCGAAATGTAAAGCAGTGATAGCACTAAAGCCCAGGATACTGTCCACCACAGTCAAAGTACTACCAGTACACTATACAGTACTACAGTGTTAGGTCAGTGTGAAAGGATGTTGACAACTGTATGCAAAGTATCCCATGCAAACACTGCAGGCACAGTATAATCCTGTTGTGTTCACACACAAAGCAGTTGTACAGTAACTACACAACATGACACACAACACACAACCATAAACGGGTGATATTTGTTGAAGTTCACACTCATCCACAAATGTGGTGGGCTGCAGAGTCCAACATATGGAATGCTCACACTGGGCATGCTCACACACTTTGATAAATGAGATATATGTCAGACAACATGCCATGGGAAGGCTGAACTGGGCATGCTCACACACTTAGGCCAAATCTCAGTTTAGCAGTTGGACACACATATCTGGTATTTTTATGTGTTATTCCAGGAACCAACCACATTACAGCAGTCTGCCCAGTGCACACAGTTAAATGACTACAGAGACATACATGATATAGTGGATCCCTCCCATATGCAAACATCTTCCACAGATGCACAAGTTGTTCATACAAACAGGGAATGCTATGGCAATAAAGATGTGCAAACAGTCTATCAGCAACAAATAATGTGCATTTGACAATTAAACATATGGGTGTAGAGGTCAACACTAGGCTGTTTGCCCTAGGGAATGACAGCTTAGCCAGAGTGTGCTTGGTGTCTGCCTCCCCACAGGATGCACAGTCCCCTTTCTAAACACTGATGATGTCAGCACCCTATAAGTACAGCAGGAGAAAAGAAACTTCCCAGTAATGTGAATAGCGCACTCCGCTAATGCGTCCGTCACAAGTGTCTTAACATAGTTAGGTAGGGGCTTGAATCCTGCAAATGCTCAGTGTGAGTGGGATTGGTGTGTATGGAAGTCTGTGGAAGAGAAATGTCCCTTTTGGCAACTAGGAGAACAGGCTACAGGATGCACATTCCCCTTTCTAAACACTGATGATGTCAGCACTCTATAAGTATAGCAGGAGAAGGGAAACCTCCAAGTCGCATGCTCTGCTAATGCGTCTGTCTTAAGTATCATAACATAGTTAAGTAGGGGTTTGAATCCTGCAAATGACAAGTGTGTGTGTTTATTTGAGGGGGGTTAGTGTGTATGAGGGAAATGTCCCTTTTGGCAACTAGGAGAACAGACTACAGGATGCACATTCCCCTTTCTAAACACTGATGATGTCAGCACTCTATAAGTATAGCAGGAGAAGGGACACTTCCCAGTAATGCAAATAGTGCACTCTGCTAATGCATCCATCGCAAGTGTCATAACATAATTGGATAGGGGTTTGAATCCTATGAATGGCAAGTGTGTGTGTTTGTCTGAGGGGGGTTTGTGTGCATGAGGGAAATGTCCCTTTTGGCAACTAGGAGAACAGACTACAGGATGCACATTCCACTTTCTAAACACTGATGATGTCAGCACCCTATAAGTACAGCAAGAGAAAGGCAATCCCTCTATAATGTGAATCGCACACTCTGCTAATGTGTCCGTCTCGAGTGTCATAACATACCCAGATAGGGGTTTGAATCCTGCAAATGGCAAGTGTGCGTTTTTGGTTGAGGGGGGTTAGTGTGTGTGAGGACAATGTCCCTTTTGGCAACTAGGAGAACAGACTACAGGATGCGCATTCCCCTTTCTAAACACTGATGATGTCAGCACCCTATAAGTACAGCAAGAGAAAACAAACCTCCCAGTCATGCGAATAGCACACTCTGCTAATGTGTCTGTCTCAAGTGTCATAGCATAGGCAGATAGGGGTTTGAATCCTGCAAGTGTGTAATTTTGGCTGAGGGGGGTTAGTGTGTGTGATGACAATGTCCCTTTTGGCAACTAGGTGAACAGACTACAGGATGCACATTTCCCTTTCTAAACACTGATGATGTCAGCACCGTAGAAGTACAGCAAGAGAAGGCAACCCTCTCAGTAATGCGAATAGCGCGCTCTGCTAATGCATCTGTCTCAAGTGTCATAATATAGTTAGGTAGGGGTTTGAATCCTGCAAGTGTGTGTGTTTGTCTGAGGGGGGTTAGTGTGTGTGAGGGAAACGTCCCTTTTGGCAACTAGGAGAACAGACTACAGGATGCACATTTCCCTTTCGAAACACTGATGATGTCAGCGCCCTATAAGTACAGCAAGAGAAAAAAAAACCTCCAAATAATGCGAATAGCACACTCTGCTAATGTGTCTTTCGCAAGTGTCATAACATAGTCAGATAGGGGTTTGAATCCTGCAAATGGCAAGTGTGTATTTTTGGCTGAGGGGGGTTAGTGTGTGTGAGGACAATGTCCCTTTTGGCAACTAGGTGAACAGACTACAGGATGCACATTCCCCTTTCTAAACTGTTCAGCTGAAGGCCATGGCTCTGGCACAAGTTGTCTATTTCTATGATGCCCCTTTGGAAGATGCTTGTGTCGGCTGAAGAGTCGATTATGGTGGCCAGTTCGCAGTCATCCGCATATTTGGTCAGCCACAGTCCGTCCGTGTTGGCCTGTACCTCCAATAAATATATACCAAACAAGAGAGGTCCCAGGACTGAGCTTTGTGGGACACAACTCGTAACTGGTTTGGAGTCTGGCATGGCTCCAGAAATTCTAACCATGTGGGTTCTGTCCTTGAGCCACTGTGCAATCCATCTAGTGACATAGGGGCTTATATTTAAGCTGGTGAGCTTCTCTAGAATGCCCAAGTGGGGTATTGTGAAGGCTTTTGCAAGGTCCAGGTAGGCTGTGTGAACAACCTTCCCCTCGTCAATGGCCTTGGTGACTGTTTCAAAGAAATCAACCAGGTTAAACCTGGTAGTGCTGGTGTGCTCTCAGTAGCCCTGAACCAGGCATCTGTTACTGCACAGATATTGATGTTCTCCATGCCAATGAGTGTTTTGGGTGCATGCATCTGGAGGTTTAGATTTATGGCGTTGGGTAGCATTACTCTTAGTTTCTTATCCCTTGTGATACCTATGAAGGTGGGTTTGTCATTTGAGCCTTGCCTAACATAGGCACTATGGGGGTAGCAAGAGCCTTTGCCAATATCTGAAAGCCCAGGGGTGACAGGTGCAGGCTGTCCCTAGCGAAGCAGGTAGTTCAACAGAAGATGAATATGTGAAGGTGTAGTGCCTGTGATTAGTTAGCAGTAGCATATATGACTGCTCACGTGGACACATACCAGGTAAGTCATATGCACTGTGTCACAGGCAATGTACATGTGAACAGGACAAACAGTGACATCCTGTCAAGTGGGACATGGACATACATATAGTAAGCTATGCAGATGGCACTAGGAGTCCACAGAAGCTCTATAACTATGCATTGCAGGTGTGATCAGTATTCCAGGGTAATTGCAAGCAAACATGCATGCAAACAAAGCTACAGTAAACAGGGCTGCATGTAGTCCATTGTACAACAAACAAGCTGTACCAGTTCCAGTAGGTAACACTGCAAATATGCAGGCACTATGCACATGTAAAGGCAGGTATTAGGGTTTTATTGTATTGTGATGAAGCTACAAGAGACTTGTGGCGAAAACGCTGGATTATTTTAAAAATAAAAAGTTGCGTTAAGTACTTTTGGTTCCCTGCTGTTTTTCCAAGGTTGCTGTGGCCTTGTGGTTTTATTTGTTTTCATTCAGTTTGGTTTTAGTTTTGGTTTTGTACTATGGCCACGGGCAGTCCTGATGGTTCAAACAGCTCTATTGTAATGGGAACGGACATCTCAGAAGCTAAGGATAGCTTCAGCGATTTACCAGCTCTCTTTGTTTCCCTCAGTTTGAAACTAGACCTACTAAATGCATGTATGGATGCCATGGACTCTAATTTTAGCAGCAGGTTATCCCAAGTTACAAACGACATCACGGGTAATGCACCTCCTGCTTCCGGTGCGCATGGATCAGGCTTCACAGGACGGCTTCCCCTTGAGCAGCGTACTGATACAGTTCCTTGTAATAATGACTTACTACCATCTAACAGTCGTATCCTTGACTCCCACGGTGACACTACTCGGGTGTCACAATCGCTTTTGGGCTCTTTTTCATCTGATTCTTCCATCGAATCAGTGATACCGGCAGGCCAGCATGGTAGCGGTCCTTCCGGCTATGTAGTTGCTACTACATCTCAACTTCCTCAACGGTCGAATAATACAACGGGACCCTGGCTGGCAGAACGCCCTTCTTCTACCGCTAATCCAACGCGAATGCGTAATACTGGTGGAACAGATAACACAAACATTAGCGGTCAAGCTTCTGGGCTGAGCAATCTTCTTCCAGCTATTAATAACTCAACGGCTGATGGTTTACCTGCACTGACAGATTGGATTAAAAACGTTGATCTTTTCGCTTTTAATAGCGGAAATACAGGTACTGTTTCTGATCACAGAATTTCTCATAATGAAGTAGTTATAGCGGACAAACTAAAAATTTTAGATGTTAAACTTCTAAAATTGAAAAAGATGCAACTTGAATCAGCATACTTTGAACAATGTTTAGCTGAAAGAATTGTACCTAAAGGGCTACGTAACAATTTCTCACCATCTGGTCTTCTAGTTGATGGAGATTTTTTTAGTGAGTTGCAAGCCCTTTTTCAAGACCAAGGAGCATTATTATTGCAGCTCATTGTTAAACATTATGTAAAACATATAGCTTTACTTACTACTGATATTAACAATCTTGATCAAGAAATTAAAGCTGATTTAGATTTTGTCAGGTACAAATATGATTACCAGCGTGTTTTAAATAGCATCGACGCCCTAATGGTGAAATTGAAGTTTAATAAAACTAAAAAGTTAGTAAGGGATAGAACAGCTTACTCCAAGAAGGTAGCGTACCCTAATTTAACAATCCCAGTCAGAAGTGATGGTAATAATGGGAATGATAATACCAACGATACTCTACCTGGTGACACATGGGGTCATGGTAATGAGGAGGCGGGTGATGATGAAGGAGAATGGGAGGTTGTTACTGGTCCTAGACGGAGTAATAGGTTAAAAGATAAAGCTAATAATAAGTTTAAAAGCACTTATGCCTCCGATTCAACCCCACATAACAACCATAATACTAATAAGAATAATAATTTTTTAGGGTCACGCAACAATCAGAACTGGCGGAACAAGAACAGGAACCGCCAGTGATAGATATGGAGTCTAGCCAGCCACTTCTCCTGGCTTCTACACCTATTGGCCCTACCATTCTAAAAATAAAAAAGGAGATTTTAAGATTTACAATTTTTCAGAATTTGTCCCTGATGATGAGCTTATTGAATTACTAGCCTTAGGGAACTCTTTTGTACCCACTCGAAAGAGTAAGCTAGCTGAGGTCATTATTGACCTCAAAAGTTTTGTAATGTGAATTTACAACTATTGTTTCATAATGAACAACGAGTTGGTGATTATTCCTTAAATTATCGGGTGTGTTTAATCCACCACTACACTCTAAACTCCAGTTATTTGAAACAGTATGTGAAGCAGATATTAGGTCTCATCTGTCTGTGGGCAGTAAATCGGTGATTGAAAAGCCTTACAAGCATAATACTACTAAAGAACAAAGTGCAGCTTTAGACCTTCTTTGCCGACAGGCTGTTAGAGTTATAAAACCTGATAAAGGTGGGGGTTTAGTGATTCTTAGCGAGGAACAGTATAAAGATAGAATGTCATTGATTCTTGAAACTGAAGCTTATGCACCAGTATCCTTAAATGAGATTAATGGAACCTATCAAAGAATTAGGGGCCTTCTGAGGGATCTATACTTGGCGGCAAAATAGACATCGATATATATCGGTTCCTGGACATCTCTTTCCCGAAAATCCCTGTGATGTTCGGAGCCAAGATTCATAAAAATCTTGTAGACCCTCCAATGAGGGCACTTGTTGATGGTAGGTCCTCGATGACTCATCCTTGTTCACGCCTTATTGACTCTATTCTATCAAAATACTTAGGGCGTATTCCAGGATTATGTAAAGATTCCTGGTCGTTTTTACATCAGATCAACGACATTCCCTTCAATGGTATGGATAACTTCCTTACCATTGATGTGGTTGATTTATACACCTCGATCCCCCACTTGGAAGGTGTCGAGTGGACTGGCCTGCTTTTAGAGGAACTTGGAGCAACCAAAAATGAGATTCAATTAGTGACAGAATTGTTAGACATCGTCTTGACATCGAATTTTTTCCTTTTTTGTAATGATTTTTTCCTACAAAAGCGAGGAGTAGCGATGGGCTCGCCCTGTGGGGCGAGCGTCGCTAACTTCTTTGTAGGATATTGGGAAAAACATTATCTAAGAAACAGGACTGATTTGATGCATCATGTCCGCTTCTACACCAGGTTTCTTGACGATGTCTTCATCCTGTTCCATGGTGATTCCTCTGAAGCAAACACATTCGTGCTGGAACTTAATGCAACTACTCCCTTCCTCAACTTCACTTACAACTTTTCCTATTTAGAGATTGACTATTTAGATGTCAGACTTATAAAAGATAATGTTAGGGAAGAGTATTTGGCCAGTATCTATAGAAAGCCGACATACTGCAACTCCTTCCTGCACTTTTCCAGCGCATCCCTTTAAACAAAAACGTTCCATTGTAAAGGGACAATTGGTGCGTGCAGGAAGGATGTGCAGTACTTTAAGTGATTTTAATTCAGAATGCAATCTCCTTAAGGAAATGTTTTCAAGTAGAGGCTACCCTATTACTCTTCTAGAGGAACTTATAGATGAGGTATCCAATAAAAGAATTTATGTTTTTTATCAACCCCTTTTAGGTAAAAAAGCAATTGAGCAAGGGGGAATAGAGGATGGCATGGTAAATAGTACTAATCAGACCATCAATTTACAAATTCCAGTTCAACTTCTTGATGATGAAAGGCATTTTAATCTGAATTTTATTACAACTTTCACACTTGATTCACGGGCCATTTGGGCCATAATATCTAAAAATTGGCATTTTATAGCCAACGATAGCTCCTTAACTAATAGGTTGGGGACGATACCTGGTATTACATACAGGAGGGGAAACAACTTGAAGGAACTAACACAAAGGAACTTTAATAGGGATAGTTTCAATAGACAAAAAGGAATGACCATTTGTGGCTTTTGCAACTGGTGTAAACTGATAAAAACAGGAAATAGGTTTTCTATTAATAATATTATATATAATATTTTCTACAAATTGAATTGTGAAACCAAATCAGTGATTTATATTGCCTTTTGCAAATGCTGCAGTAGTTTTTACATAGGGAAAACCGATCGAAGACTTCGTGATCGAATTTACGAACACGATT
Source organism: Protopterus annectens (assembly GCF_019279795.1). Classification (NCBI taxonomy): domain Eukaryota; kingdom Metazoa; phylum Chordata; order Ceratodontiformes; family Protopteridae; genus Protopterus; species Protopterus annectens. Next base: position 1,188,256,031 of record NC_056743.1, on the reverse strand, counting down.
TTGCTATTAGAAGGGGCAATTGTTTAAATGCCTTAGCAAAACATGTGGCGTGTTTTCCTGGCCACAGTTTTGAATTCATGGCTATAGACCATATCCCTTTTTCAATCAGGGGAGGGCCTTCTTCCTTATTACTGGAATACTTAGAGTTAGAATGGCAATTGAGACTTGATGCTTTTAGAGCACCAGGTCTGAATGAGAGCTGTAATATTTCAGCCGTCCTTAAGCTAAGAAGTTATTTGAGATAGCCGAGGGTATTTTTTATTTTTATTTTTATTTTTATATATAATTACCCTTTTTCTTGTTTATTTATTTTCATTTTATTATGTTTTTGTACTTTAGTTATAGTTTTTTCTATACTCACGTAATATATACATATATTTCTACTTTTTTACTTTTTATACAAGTTTTATATTAGGTGTCCATTGGAGTTTAGCAGATTTAGAATGTTTTCTAGCAGGGTTTACCAGTCTAGATTCCATTTATGCATGTCATTTGTGTAAATTAATGCAGGTATATTTATTCTTGTATATTGCAAATTAGGGAAACAATTTCACTTTATTTGATTTTATTTCACTAACTAGTATTAATCAGTTAATTGATGTGTTAGCAATGTAAACATGGTTCATTATGTCATTTCCTGCCTTCCTGTTATATAAAGGCAGGTATTAGGGTTTTATTGTATTCTGATGAAGCTACAAGAGACTTGTGGCGAAAACGCTGGATTATTTTAAAAATAAAAAGTTGCGTTAAGTACTTTTGGTTCCCTGCTGTTTTTCCAAGGTTGCTGTGGCCTTGTGGTTTTATTTATTCCAGGGTAATTGCAAGCAAACATGCATGCAAACAAAGCTACAGTAAACAGGGCTGCATGTAGTCCATTGTACAACAAACAAGCTGTACCAGTTCCAGTAGGTAACACTGCAAATATGCAGGCACTATGCACATGTACATGGACATACACGGGTCAGATGGCTAGGGTCCAGTCTCAGTGAACACAAGTGTACAGACCATGTACTGTCAGGATGTACAATAACTGGATGGAAACCCATGTGCTCATACCTGCAGTAATACACATGTCAAATAACAGACACTGAGCCTTCACTCAGTGGTTCCATACTTAGTAGGATGTATGCTACCTGGCCTGCCACCACAGTATCCCTGACATATATGGGGACTCTCCCTCCTGTGACAGTTAGTTATGTGTGTTGGGGCTGTCTAGCATGGTATGAGATGTGAGCATGCAGTGCTAGGGTGCTCCTGTGTGTCCTGTACCAGTCGTGTAGTACTGCACACATATCAACATCCTCAAACATCTGCATTGCAGAGTCCAGTGTGGGCAACATGCCACTTGCAATTTACATGTCCATCATTGTGTATTACTACATTCATTACCTTATCCCCTGTGCTACCTATGTATGTAGCCTTCTGTTGACATCATTACCACCAGTATGCCAACATGTGCAGATGATACACTATGGTACTTACCATGGGTGTAGACAACAGGACATGACAATCACACACTTACTGCATCAGGCATGCTGTTTTATACCCACAATTAATTCAGCGCACAGTACTGTTAACAACATGATACTATTACTACACATCTATGTGGTCACCCTGTGCATCAGCAACATGTTAACCTGTACCTGCACAGTTGTTACAGATTGCAGGAGGTGGCAAAGTTTCATCATATGCACAGGGTGTGAACTTGGTATGCCTGAGTCAGCCACCGATTCCACCAATTGACATGTATGTGTATGTGTGTTGGTGAGGGACAGCAGTAGAAGGTGGGGCAATGTTGATGCAGTGTGTGCGTGTATGCGGTAGCTCTAGGTGTTGTCAATTCGCATGTGTGTATGGATGCACACAGTTCCACCTCATGGCTGCCATATACTGGTGTTTGTGGACAGCCACAGACTGTACCTGCCAGATCATACAGATCAGTGTCTCTGGCCATGGACACGGTACCTGTGCCTTGCAGGGGTGCTACAGACTGTATCCAGTACCAACCCAGACTGGGTACTGTCATCAGAATCAGGTGTTCATTGACTGGACACAGATCCCTGTCGGGCCTGGCCAGAGCCACGTGCACGTGGTTTCCTGGGGCGGTCTGATGACTGCACAGACCCAGCATTGCTGGGGCTGCTGCTGGCACTACAGGGGCAGCCGCGGCCCTGCTGTCATCCGCGACGACTGCCAGCTGCTGCTGTTGCTGGCATACGGCCATGTTGATGCCTCAACCGTCGCCCATTGCCCTGGCTCATGGACATGTAGTTGTGGAACTGGTGTAATATGTCCCCACAACATCTGTCTATGACATCGGTGAAATCACGGATGGCAGCCGCAATGTCATGCATACTGTCAGTCATGGCTGTGCGACATGCTGTCAGCTCCCTCAGACCGTGTCTGGTGTACCGTTCCATACGTGACTGTGCCTGCATGACAGCCCGAAACATAGCTGAGGTTGTAAGACCTCTGTGGGCATGTCTGACAGGGGCAGTACACCCACGGATGCTCCCACGAGAACCCCTGGACATCTGTCTGTGTGGTACCATCTCTGGGCCATGCCCATGGCTGCTGTGTGGGGAGGCATGTGCCACAGATACCACATGACCCTGGTCAATGCCCACTGTATGCTGTCCATCACCTAGGGACATTGGTGACAAAGGGTGTATTGGCAGGATAACTGTGCGCATTGATGGGGTCGACAGCTGTGTACTGTCAATCGGCTGACCAATGGCAGACCCTGGCATACTTTCCTGTGCCATTACACAGATGTCATCATTATCAGTACCCACAGCACCTGATTCAGGTCCCCTGCTACATGACACCAGAGCAGCAACAGAACCTGTGGGAGGGAAACAGGAAACACAGTTTACAATGTCTACACATTACCAGTGATACACACATGCACACATGCACACATGCACACATGCACAGGTGCACATATGCACACGTGCACATGTGCACACGTGCACAGGTGCACACATGCACACGTGCACATGCACAGGTGCACACATGCACAGGTGCACACATGCACAGGTTCACAGGTGCACACATGAACACATGCACAGGTGCACACATGCGCATGTGCACAGGTGCACACATGCACACATGCACAGGTGCATACATGCACACATGCGCACATGCACACATGAACACAGTTTCACACAATTGTACAGTACTCAGTATGCGTGATATCAACACACAGACACAGACACACCTACATGCACTACTAAGTGAGCCAAATAGTACTATTACTATCAACACTATTACAGGAATTGTTAATACACACTCACCAGCATGGATAGGCTGCATTGCTGTTATACCAGAGGGTCCTGCAGATGTGAAGAAACTAATGTCAATGGGCACAACTGTGCCATTGTTACTGAGTATGATACAGGTCAGTAGTACAACAGTCGCCTTTCACAGGTCAGCTGCTAATATTGAGGATATCACACTTGCACATTAAATACTATGGTGACAGCTACAAACAAAGGACACACCTCACACATGCATTAACTACCAGTGTACACAACAGTCAACTATATATATGGCATATTACCTGCACGTTCACTGTCTTGCTGCTGCGCTTCTCCAGCCTCCATCATAATGCATGTCTGCTGCTGTTGTTGTTGCTGGCAGACTGGAGCCACTACACTCATGAGTAGTCCCTCCAGTCTGGTGAGTGGGGGATGTGTAGCCACCCCACCACCTGTGGCAACCTGTTGCCTGTGGATATCCGACGGACATGTTTGATTAAATCACTGCAGTGATGTCGTACCTGCTCATATGTCCTATTATGTGTGACTATGTCATTTACCCGATGGACAAGGTCTTGCCACAGTGCAGCCCTCTCCTGCTGATTCTGGCTGGTGCGGGAAAAGAGTATTGCATAATCTTGCACCAGGCTCTGGTGTATCTCCTCATCCTCAGCTGTGGAGTAGGTGGGATTCCGTGGGTGGGCCATGTACCTGAGAAAGAAAATAACCTGGTATCAGCAATATATGTCAGCAGAATTTGGCACACATACTACACATGCTACTCGACTATTATGATACAACATATCTCACATATGTAGCATCTGTCTGTCTATTTGTGGATACACATGTAGATGGCCAGGTATCAGTGCTCAGCCAGCAACTGTGCAACAGTACCTGGCACACTCCATACGACATACTACCAAACCCCTGCAGTCAGAACACTGATTCAGGTCAAGAGCACCTCCTCACCCTGGGGGTTTGTATCTAGGTACTGTATGGCCTACATCATCAATTACTGTGAGCTGACCACACACTGATTGCCCTGGATATACATATCCCACCTCCACCACCAGCACAAACGACTATAGTGCATAACATTACAGATACAAGCTTTACACTTTGTAACAGTGACATGGTATCCTTTCAGCCCACTGGGCCAGTGGCAGATACAACCCACAATGCTGACCCCTACACAATTGCTTTCTACAGCCATCTCTGAGAATGCATGGATCATGCAATCCCATAAATGACCAAGACACTCTCCACAAAGGGACAGCATCCTGTCTGGTGGACCCTAGCCATAGACAGATTGTATTACAGAAGATGGAAGCTACTGCAAGACAGAGCATAATTCCATAAAGGGAGGGCATGTCTGAGCAGCACTAGTAAGGATCTATTTTCCATCATACAAAATCCATGGGCAACTTTGAGAGGGAAATCAAGAGGGACACTACAGACAACCAGAAGGCCTTCTTCAGTTATGTTAGCAACCTGGTCAGGATCCATCCTCTAAGACCATAGTTAGTACACAACAACAAATATTTCACTGACACCACAGATATCGACAACATTGTGGCAGACAGGTTCAGTGCAGGTGTCACCCCGCCCTCTCCCCCAAAATAAGACATAGTTATCCCAGCTGACTGTAACCTCCCTGTCATCACAGATGTCCAGGTGAGAGCCACCCTCAGGACAGCAGAATACACAACATGAATGGGACCTGATGGTATCCCCAGTTGCATGCTACATAAACTCTGACAGGAGCTAAACACACATATAGAAGTGCTATGTAACACTAGCCTGACTACAGGATATGTACCTGTACACTGGCGCACAGCAGCAGTGGTTCCACTCCATGAAGGAGGCACCTCAACATACCAATACAATACAACACAATACATTACATTACAATACAATACTATACAAAATGCTATTGCCCCTAGGACTACAGCAGCGTACTGTTCTGCTATCCTGACCATTGTGTCATATGTGGTGTGATGGTACCTGCTGCTGTCACACAGTTACACAGGGTGACTCATATGGCATATTACCTATCTGACTAACATTCAGCAGAGGTATGTGTGACATGTACTCATGGGGAGTCTTGCTTCTTTCAGGTTAGAAAAACCCTTTTTCAATGTTGAAACATTGAAAAAGGGTTTTTCTAACCTGAAAGCTTTGTTGTTTATAAAAGGTTTTTTCTAACTCAACTTTTCGTTGTTTGGATTCCTTTGGACTTCATTTCAGTGCTTTTTATCGTGAGTCTTGCTTCTTAACACTGTGTGGTTTATTGCAGGGTATGTCTTATCTGTGGGTAGGAACTCTTACCTCCACATGTGCACTCTATTGCAGTGGCACGGACGACACACAGCAGACATTTAGGTTCTGGATGGTGTGAGGTGTTACTATGGTTGTTGGACATCTGTCATGGGTGTGACTTACATATGTAAATCCGGGAGTGGTAACCTCTAGGTGGGTAGCATATGTGTACTCTGTGGTGTTGTCAGTCACTGTGCATTGGTAATGTGTTTGAGTGCATTGTGACAGTGTTCTACATGTCACTGTGTCCTTCTCCGTATCTGTAGCTGTCATGTGAGGTCCATACCATGGCATCCATTATGTGGTGTGAAGGGGTACACCGACCTACATGTCCATAGCTGACACACCATGTCCGCTGACACATACCATGTGCAGGTATTCCAGGGATAGTGTGCCACTGTGAATATCATTGGGGCCACAATTGTACACATTTATGACCCTGTTCACCCCTGACACATGCAGTGGTGGGCAGCCAATCACATATCTGGTGGTTACTGGTGTAGGTGATCTGGAATGTGGTATGGTACTCCGGTTTTGACACTGGTGTTCACTCCATGCCTTTGTCACCAGGCACCTGTTGCAATACATCTGTACACATGTGCCTCACTCAGAATTTATATACATCTCTCTCTATATATATATATAAATATATATATATATATATATATATATATATATATATATATATATATATGTATGTATATAGATATATATATATGTATATACATATATATATATATATATATATATATATATATATATATATATATATAGATATATGTCCATATACATATACACACATATATATATATATATTGATGTACATATATTGCTATAGATGTGGAGGGGGGGCACAGAGGGGGTGTGAGTGACAGACGGGGTGGGACAGGCTGTGTTGCAGGTTGTCATATACAGTCATACCTGTAGATAGTCAGATCAGTCTGTCTATGTATATGTATCTACATATATCTATAGCTGTATGTGTGCATTATATAGATATGTTTGTAAAATATTCTATCTACATCTGTCTATGTATTCCTACATATCTCTCTCTCTATGTATGTATACATATATGCATATCATATATATATATATATATATCTACACATACATATGTTGACATACATATGTATCCATATGTTAGACAGGTATATCAACATATTTGTCTACCATACTGTATACACACACTAACATACTGCTAAACATACATAACTGTGAAACCTACTTTGTACATGGCACTACAACCTACAATCAACCAACACTGATATGTGCACATAGATGCTCTCACATAAAATGTATGTACAGCCTTCACTGATAGTTGCTGTATGTCCCCTGCCCTTTACACATCTTCATATACATATGGATACAGACCAATGACACATATGGAGGGTTCACAGTATGTAGCCCTTTATAGTATTACTTTACATTACCTGTGTTTGTCACAGCTGCTTGTGTTGCTGTCTGGTTCTCTGTCCTGCTGCTCCACTTCCCAGTTGTCAGCTTTCAGGTAGCTGTTACAGAACAATTTGTTTGTGTCTGCTTAATTGCAGTTTTCTTTTTCTCTGTCTCTGTGTCTGTCTCTCTCTCTCTCTCTCTCTCTGTCTGTCTGTCTCTCACATCCTTCTCAGGGTGCAATGAAAGTATTGCATGTGTGGACTGGGAGTACAGCATACTTTTGTAGGTATCTGCATATACCCATGTGATGGCCTCTGCACCAATTGTTAGCCAGCATTTGCTAATTGCATGCAGCCAGTTGTGTACTGATTGCAGTTCTCACTGTGATTTCAGAACAGTGCTATAAAAAGGTATGTGAGATAGGCATAGCCCTTTCAGATTTTAAGGGCAGGGACCATGCTGTTATGCTGTGGACAATGTTCTGTGAGTGTAAAGGTTGATATCTCTCTCATATTTCCAGGTGTGTTGTAGATTGACATTCCTCCATTCATTTCTCCAGTTTCCTGTACTAACTGTGTATGTACACTGACACCTACAACTACTACTACTGTTAATGTGTGTGTGTGTGCTTTCCTTTCACGTTTGCTTGCACTTTGTTGCTAAGGCTTCAATAGTTGCCCTTTACAGTCACTACTTGTATGCCTGCTAGGTGTCTTGACTGTAGTGTGCTGCTGTAGCTTTCCTATTTTCCATGTACATTCACACCTTGGAATGCTTGCTATATCTGCTAGGGTGTTACAGCATGCAGTGTGGCCTGGCCATGGTGTGGGCCTTGACATCTACTAGGGTATTTGAGTATGCTGCTGAGCAGGCCCCAGAGACTTTCAGGTTCATCTGTTATGTGCCTCATGGAATGGTACATATCAGTGGGGTACACTCATTAAAATGTCTGGTATGCTACAGTTGTGACTGTGGGTTAGCATGAGCATATGTATTACTACACTTTTTCTACCATGCAAGTGATGAATACTTTCAGGACTCCATAGTTAACATTGCATGTGTTACACCTTTCTGCCTACTGTTTGTACATTTCACATGGGGTCTGTGGGGCATCCCTGTAAGTCATTCACTGTTGCTATGTCTAGGCTCTTAACTATTCAAATATGGTGGTGTCAGACCCGTCATGTGTACAGATATTTGCAGGTTGTCCACATTTCTGCCTCATATTTTGGTCAATATCTCATGCACACCTTTTTCTGGCAAGTCACTCTGGGCTCAAGTCAGAATATGGTGACAAACATTCAAGTTTCAGACTGCATACCTTTCCAAACATCCTACAAAGTGCAGACCCTGTTACTCTCTGAACTGTCTGTGTTTGTTGTAACATTATTTGTAATGTGTCCCTGGTTTTGGGCCTTTGCTCCACATATTTTATTACTTGGTCCAGATGTGTTCCTGTAAGAGGTTGTGGGGTATGGGCAGTGCTTATCCTGCTGTGAGTATGTGTGTGGCTTGCAAGGTGCTATAGTGACATTATTACCTACTAGCTTCCAACTAGCATGGCAGTTTCGATTCACACACTACTATTATGGAAATCCACTAGTTTTTGATAGTAATTCTAAATGGCATGCTTTGTGTACTACACATCTATATTCCCTTTACATTCATTCCTACTATTACATGATATATTTATTTTAGCACAATGTTCTTGTATAAGAGTCATGGCTTAGTGGTAAGTTATGCAGACTACTGTTTCCTGGGTTCGGGACTCACAGTGGGATTTTATTTTGCTTTTGAACTGAGTACAGGACCTGTCAATCAAAGTGACTAAGGCACTTTTAAGCAGTTGTAACCGGGTTAGCGCTGGTTTGCGCGGAGCTCACGCATGCGCACTGGTGGTTAGCTCCGCGCACACCCGCTTACAACTGCTTCAACGTGGTTACTCTTGTGCACACCCGCGCTATTTTCTTTGAAAGAAAAGAAATTGGGGAGACAGGAAAGTGGTGAAAAGGGGGTCACAAAGAGGTTAAGACAGTAGGGAAACAAGCTTGGGATGTGCAGGAGGGATGTAGGTAAGGCCCATAGCTGCCCATTTCTTCATCAGCAACAGCTGTGCATATGTATGTAATTTGGTGTGACATTTGAAACCTTCCACCCCTGAGAGAGGTGTCAGGACAACAATAATACTTGTTGTACAGCCAATTGTAATTGATAGGTTCCATGTCCAGTGGACATGTGTGCGGAATGGGCAGCTATGTATGGGGCGTAATTTTTTTGTGGGTACAGAGTGCCCCCCTTTTTTTTTCAGGTGAGAGTGGTATGTCAGGTGAAGGAAGTCGGTACAGCTGGGGAGGTAGGTTGGGTAGGTAAACAGACAAAACAAACAAGACGCATACAGCGGCGGTGTATGACACGTGTGGGGGGGTTACACAATTGACGGGGATGGAGGTTTGGATATCCAGAGCCCATGAGCCCACAGATGGCAACAGTGGAACTGATATCCCCACCCATAGGCAGTTGCCACTGTTCCTTCACTGCCCAGGATGGGGCTGTGCTGGGGGCTGTGTAGGCGGGGCAACAGGCATGCCTGTTAGTTGCACCACCTGTGCCTCGAGCTGGCATAGGGGCTCGAGAACAGAGTCCCGAATCTCCCTACGCACCACAGTCCGGACGCTATGGAGGGTGAGTGGTGGTCCTCCTCAGGCCACACTTGCAGAGGGGGGGTGAGCCCCATCCCCTGCAGTGCTTCCACCCACAGGTGGCACAGGGCCACCGGAGGAGGGTCCGGACTCGGCACTAGTGCCAGGTGCACTCGCCAGCTGAGGTGGGAGAGGTGGGTCCGCTGGAACCCGCCTTCCCTGTCGTACTATGTTTTGCATTATGTCATGACAGTTTGGGTTAGTGACATATAATACCATTCACAATTAGTTGTAACAGCATGCATTAGTATTCCCATTAACCAAACACCCAGATATTCACACCATTGAACAGCGTGCATAACACATGCATAATTTGAACAGAAATACACAGTCCAACAACATGCAGGGTTAATTGATGGCAACAGGCCATCAGGTGTGGATGTATGAACAGGGCAGATGCATCAACAGACATGCAAATATATATGACCCAACAGGACAAACGTCCAGGGGTGTTAATTGTGATTGCACATACCATTTTCACGTGGAATGGGTTATATGTGGTTATAGGGTGGGGTGAAGAAAGTAATATCAACACCTTCGAATAACAATACATATGCTGTACATTTCTAATAGCTACAGTTATATACACACTACTGTTCTAACTACAGTTTCCTATATGATAACTATTTCAACTTGGTGATAGGACTGTTACTGCAACATCAATATACATTTTATGGTTCTTGATACACATTCATATCTAGCTTTGTTCAGCTACATCATCCTGCTACATTTGCTTTATATAGCTGTAGACAAGTGTGGATGTTTGGTATATCAGACAATCATCCTATCTGCATATTGCAGACTGAGAGCAACATATCCAGATTTTGGGATACACATTCCAGATGCAGCAACACTTTGAACAGACTTTGCTTTTTGGTTTTGAATCTCACATGCATTTCATTCTGTCTTGACTGCAGTATACTTTATTCAGGGGTTATTACTACTGTATTGCTGGATTCATGACACTTTCTCACACTCTCTCACTTGCTTTCATTTTACTATTCAGGATGGTACTTCTAGGCTTTATTGACATGTTTTACCAGTAGTTATTACAATCCTTTCCAGCAGTCTCACTTCTGTCATGTTTCAGTATTTCCACAGGGATATATTTCACACATGTGATTTCATCATCTTCTGCAGCTATACTTTTCAGCCTGCTGCAGGTTGTGTACTATTTTCTTACAGGCAGGGCATTTTTATTTCAGAATATATGTTGGACAGTTTCATGTTTAGGTTAAACTTACAGGCTGAAACACACTTTTGTAATCAAGCAATACTTGCATACACTTTCACACTGTTACTTGCAGATTCTATTCCTTACTGACTACACTGCACTCTTTTGCTGGCTGTCATACTTTTATATTTCTTTACAGTTACTGGTAGTGGATTACTGACCTGCCTGGTGGCGCAACCGCACCAGCCTATCACCATAGGCTCTGCGGTTCGCAGAACGGACACCTGCAGCTGTAATATAAATGAAGTAATATTGGAATGCACATCTCCATAACATCAGCTAGTTTAATTTCTTACATACATAATTAAATGTTACTTACTCAGTAGTGGGGCGTTGGGTGTTTGCTGGGCCTCCTGGATCCAAAGGTTCAGTTGGTCCTGCTTGCGTCTCTTCAGGTCCGCATGGTGGTGATGGACCTGTTCACCAGTCCTTGGAATCCCTGTGGCACTGGTGAGATCATGAGCCAACCGGTCACACGCCTCAGCCCTGTATGCTCCCCAGAGGACCTGGCCCTGCATGAGTTGGGCCTCATGATTATGGAGTAGGAGCCAGACCATGTACCTGGACTCCTCAACACCCCACCTCTGTGCTCGAAAGCGACTACCCTCTCCTACTCCTGTCATTCTGCCTGCAGTTCAGTTCTACAATCGTTTATGCTGTGTATTCCTGCCTATGGGGCTT